>NW_006159850.1:12467248-12472832 GCF_000334495.1 Tupaia belangeri chinensis | reverse complement strand
TAGGGAAATAAAAAGCATCCCCGAAGAGTCTGTGCTCTAGTTTCAAAGTGGAAGACTGGCCATCACAAGCCCTTCCTTCTGCTTTGGCAGATGATATGGGATCTCAAAAGTAGTAAGAGCTGTTCGTTACTCAGTTTATCCAGCTCTTTGAAAATATATAGTCATGTATCAAAATCCATCCTGCACTTACAGAAATGGATAGGTAATATGCAAGAGTTAATCTCAATATTCTGTAGAAATAATTCCCGAGTTTTATTTTGTTTGTTTTTGTTTTTAATTGCCAGAGTGTACATGCATTCACCAGAGAGACTGAGAAAGAAAGTGGGAGAGAGAAGGAAAGCACCCCCAATGGGGCATTATTATGCTGCAAGCCTTTCTCCTTCATTTCTCTGCACACGTGGAACACCCACACACGTCTGGTGGGTTTTCAAGCTGCCAGGGTCAAGATTTGAACCATGGTCAGCCATGTAGAATTTGGTTCCCTTAACCACTAAGCCACAGGATGGGTTGGTTCCCAATTTTTGATGAAGATATACTGTTTAAAAATTTTATGCTGTTCTCAGACAATAAAATTGTGATCTTGAAGTGGATTTGGATACTAAACTTATTTTTGTCAGATAAAAGATAAAAAGACCACATATTTTACTCTGACTTTTAAAAAATTTTAATCTTTTGCTATTTTTAAATTTTTATATGTACTGATGAGAGAGAGAGAGAGAGAGAGAGAGAAAGTGAGAAGGCCATTCACTTTGGGAGGGATAGCCACACCACAATCCCTTTTCCTCCATTTTCCTCATGGAATTTTGGGCACACATGCACATGTGCCTAGTGTGTTTCTCAAGCTGCTAAGTCTGGGACTTGAACCATAAGTCAGCCAGGTGGGGTCCTACTGCCTTGACCACCACACTACCAGGCTGGCCCTTTTATTCCAACTTTAAAAATTGAACTTTGTCAAGTGAATAATTTTATATGGAAAGCCCAGAAAAGAGGCTTTTCAAAATGACTGCTAATATAACATCTTTTTGAACTTTTTAAACTATGGCACTACCATGGTATAAAATGAAAAAAAATATGGTAGAAGCAGTAATCATTAATAATGCTTCCAATACTTGATCTAATAAAATGTTATTGATGGAAAATAACTGGCTTATAAAGTAGATGCTTTGATGTTTATCTCACTATTGCCATTATTATAACAATGGAGCATGCGTTGAATAATTAATTAAGTATGTGTGCTAGGTGGAAGATGGATGCTATGAATGATGCACCATTGGGCACCATAAACATGGGCAACCAGTCTAGTGTAAAGCATGAAGTGCATCCTAGCTTTTAGGCATCTCAAGACAACATGCATTCTTTTTAAAGTTTGTTAATGCTCTGGTATTTTGGAGTATAAGTTAAGAACATGGGTGACTGCTGGGTCAGTTTTAGAATGGATTCATCCATTTGGAATAGGAATGGATTAGGTGCCCTGAAAAAAAAAATTGTTTCCAATGTTGACATATTATGATTCTAGCCTTTCTGGAAAGTAATTCATAGATTTGATCCCTGTGCCTCAGGACTGTATACTCCATAGCAGCACAGAAGTATGTGTATATCAGGTTGTTCGCCCAGATAACCTAATGCCTTTTCATCAATGCCTTGGAGCTTATGCTGCTTTAAACATCACCAGCAAGTGAAAAGCAGGATGTGTTCTATCTTAGCCAAGAGAACTGTGAGCCTGGCTGCTGCTGTTATGGTAAATGTAACTTGGGGAGGGAACGATGTAGTTTTGCCTGTGGTGGATAAAGGCAGGAAGAGAGAGCCAGGGCACTGACCATGCACGAGTAATAGCCATAAGACTCCCAATCACTCTCTCTTAGTCCTGATTAAATTGAATGCTGATGGACTGATTAAGATCCTTTCTGAACTTCCAGGACATCTGCTACCAGCAAATGTTAGTGGTTCATAAACATTATGCAGTAATAAACAATGGAGAACCGAAACTCTTCTTACTTTACATCAGTGAAAACCAAGTACATTTTATCTTTCAGTTCTGTGCCTCTATAAAAACAATCATTAAACGCAGGGTAAGAAGGGGCTTTTATTCACATGCAACTGTTATTAGAATAAAAAATGGAGTCACTTATCAATAGGTCAGGGTCAATGACCTTATAAAGTTCTACTCCTTGTTACCCCCATGAAGCTGCTGACAGCACTGTAGACTGGTATGGTTGAAGGAGAGAGGATTTTTGTTTGTTTGTTTTTATTATTATGTTTTTTTTTTATTCTTTTTTTTTTTTCTTAGGAGAGAGGATTATAAAAGAATGTAGATGTTCATCTCCCTGTCTGCCACTTATAGATGAGGGACCTTGATAGAGTTAATTAGCCTCCTGAGTCTGTTTCCTCACTAACAAAATGAGGATAGTAAGACATAATTTAGAGCACCGTTATACTGGACACTTAGTTGGTCATGAATAAACGATATAAACTGCAGGATTTGTTGTAGGGATCTGACTGTAGACAGCTGAGGGGTCTAGTTAAAGAGTTTATGCACAGTGATCGCTTCTGCGTTGGATGCTGCAGCTTGAAGTCAGCAAGGTCAGCAGTTAGGAAGGAAGATGGAAAGAAGTAGGAGGGCGTGAGCACAAACGAACTGACAAGGATGGGCGAGAGCTCTCAAGGATGAAATGGAACAAATGGGTCTCTCACTGCTTCCACGCCTCCAGCTTCAATGAGGTGGATGACTACAGAGGCAGCTGGTACACCTTCATCACTGAACTAAAGAGGCTCCTTGCCTGGAGTTGAAACTGAAGGCAGTGATCCGGCAGTCTCTGGAGGCTCCTGGCCTGGTTGTTGTTTCACTCTAGTGTGAGTCAGCAGATTAGTGTCAGTGTGCATGAGCTGCAACAGTGCCTGCATCAGGGCTCGTAGCCTCGCACCAACCTTATCATCAAGGCACATGGTGGTGGTTTCATGTTCCAATGTCACGTAAAGTCTCTTGTGACCCACTTGAATTTAGAACTGCGCAGGGTAGGGGGATTCTGGCAAACAGTTCCAGTGTGCTAAGTTGACAGAACAAAGCCACCATAGTGTTGGCCGGTTGGAAAAGTCACGATGCGTTTTTGCATAGAAAAAACAGAAAAATATGTCATGACTTTCCCAATGACCCAGTACTTATTGTTATTAAGAATTCCTTCCATGAGGTCTTTTCTCTTAATCACCAGCCTGTCCTAAATGCCTTGTATGCTGTTGATTTCCCAATATCTCACAGTATTCCAATCATACAGCGTGTAATTCTCTCCTCCTCAACATATCTGTATCTCGGCAGCTCTCAACCAAGGTGATTTTGCCCTCCAGGGGACAGCTGGAATTGTATGGGGACATCTGGGACTGTCATGATATGGGGGAGAGTGCGTTTAGTGGGTAGATCTCAGAGTTGCTCAAAGACCTATAATGTGCAGAACGGCCCTCCCACCTCAAAGATTTATTTATCTCGACATATCAATAATGTTGAGGTTAGGAAACCCTGTGTACAGTTATCTTCTCATTTATCCCCGTGGTTTCTTAGGAAGAAGTATTTGCTTTTTCCCTGAAGCCAACTCCTTCATCTGCCCTTCATTCACATTACCTTCAACCCTTCAAGAATCCCATTCCCTCACTTTCCTCTCTCTCTCTCTTTTTTTTTTTGGAGAGATTTTCGCTATAGGGTGCGTGCGCTCGTCAGACAGAGAGAGAGAGACAGAGAGACAGAAAGCGAGAAATCTCCCCCAGGGGGGATAGTCATGCCGCAATCCCTTCTTCTCCATTCTCCTCTTGGGATCTTGGGCACGCACGCACACACACCTGGCGTGAGTTTTAAGCCACTGGGTCTGGGACGCGAACCGCGGTCGACTACGAGGGAGTCCAACGACATAGCCATTACGCTAACTGCTGTTTCCCACTTTTCTCTCTATTTTACTTTACAGACCAAATAGATTATAATAATCACATTTGCTTTCCATTTAGCTCTTGAAAATTATCGTGTACTCACTACCCCTTTCCTTAGTTGCAAGCTCTCTAATTGAATGGTCATATTGGGGAATCATTTCCTCAATAACTCTAGCAGTCTGGTGCCCTTCAGCAAAAATTTTCTATTTTAGATTAGTAATAAGTTTATTCTGGCCAAATTCATCATTTTTTTCAAAGCAAATTAATTGATTTTCTAGTCAAATTAATTTCATTTCCTATGTATATTGTCTTCAGAGTCTCTTTGATACCCCTTACTAAAAGCACCATATTATCCCTACTATATATATAGATTTTATCCCTGCTATTATAATGAGATGTCTCTAGTTATTTCTCTAATGACTTCCAGGTTGATAAATCTCATGGATACTTCTCGGTTCTCTTCTTATTCACTTTCTCATCAGTATTTGACACTTTTGATTACCTCTTCTTTGAAACTTTTTTTTTTACTTAGCTTAGTAGAACTCAACATTTTCCTACCACACTATTTTTTTTTTTTTTGGTCTCTATGCTGGGCCTTCTTCTTGCAGACTATTTAATTATGGTGGATCCCATGGCTCATTTTTGGTATCTCTCTCATTTTCTTTTGTATTGATGGCTCCTCCCTTGAAAACCTTCTCTAGTCTCAGGGATTTAGATATTTTCCCTGTATTGATGACCCCAAATTTATAGCTGCAGTCTAGACCCAGATGCTGATCTCTGAATTTTTATATCCAATTACTTTTCAAAATCTCTACTTAAAAATTAGAAATAGTTATATAAAAAATAATAAAATAGTGATAGCAATTTTATCATGCTAAAAACTGAACTCCTGGCTTTTTCTTATAAATCTTTCTCAGGAAATGTCAGCTCTACCCTCCAGATATCCAGATCTAATACCTGAGATAGTCCTCAACTCTTCTCTCTCATAAACTGTCTGCAACCAATCAATTCTGTCTTCAACATGTATCCAGAACCCAATAAATTTTCATCACATCTAATACTAGACCAAGACTTCCCAGACCAAGGAACCATTATTTCCTACCTAGGTTGTGCCAATATTTTCACAACTTTCTTTCCTCATGCCTAATTCCATTAGCACCAAGAGGTTTTCCAGTCTTTCCCTTGGCCTTGTCTCCAATATACGCTTTTCTAACAATGATCTCCCAATGCTAGCATCTTTTGCAATCTGGATAGACTGAGAATTTCCTGTTGTAATTATATTTCCTGTTTTTTTTTTTTTTGTTTTGTTTTAGTAATTCTTTCTTTAATTTGTCATTTCTCCCTAGCATCTAACTATAAGCAGCAAGAAGAAACCAGGGTGCATCTTCAACATTTTGCTTGGAAATCTCAGCTAAATATTCAAGTTTACCACTTACAGATTCTGCTGTCTATACATTGGAAGGCCATGATTCAGTGAAACTCTGTCACTATATACAAAAATCCCTTTTCTTTCAGGTTTTTTTTTTTTTGTTTTTGAGATGTTTTGCTATAAGTGCGTGCGCTCACCAGAAAGAGACAGAGAGACAGTGAAAAATCACCCCCAGGGGGGATGGCCACACCACAATCCCTTCTCCATTCTCTTCTCGGGATCTTGGGCACGCACATACACACACTC
>NW_006159850.1:12413903-12463583 GCF_000334495.1 Tupaia belangeri chinensis | reverse complement strand
TTTTTTTTTTTTTGGTCTCTATGCTGGGCCTTCTTCTTGCAGACTATTTAATTATGGTGGATCCCATGGCTCATTTTTGGTATCTCTCTCATTTTCTTTTGTATTGATGGCTCCTCCCTTGAAAACCTTCTCTAGTCTCAGGGATTTAGATATTTTCCCTGTATTGATGACCCCAAATTTATAGCTGCAGTCTAGACCCAGATGCTGATCTCTGAATTTTTATATCCAATTACTTTTCAAAATCTCTACTTAAAAATTAGAAATAGTTATATAAAAAATAATAAAATAGTGATAGCAATTTTATCATGCTAAAAACTGAACTCCTGGCTTTTTCTTATAAATCTTTCTCAGGAAATGTCAGCTCTACCCTCCAGATATCCAGATCTAATACCTGAGATAGTCCTCAACTCTTCTCTCTCATAAACTGTCTGCAACCAATCAATTCTGTCTTCAACATGTATCCAGAACCCAATAAATTTTCATCACATCTAATACTAGACCAAGACTTCCCAGACCAAGGAACCATTATTTCCTACCTAGGTTGTGCCAATATTTTCACAACTTTCTTTCCTCATGCCTAATTCCATTAGCACCAAGAGGTTTTCCAGTCTTTCCCTTGGCCTTGTCTCCAATATACGCTTTTCTAACAATGATCTCCCAATGCTAGCATCTTTTGCAATCTGGATAGACTGAGAATTTCCTGTTGTAATTATATTTCCTGTTTTTTTTTTTTTTGTTTTGTTTTAGTAATTCTTTCTTTAATTTGTCATTTCTCCCTAGCATCTAACTATAAGCAGCAAGAAGAAACCAGGGTGCATCTTCAACATTTTGCTTGGAAATCTCAGCTAAATATTCAAGTTTACCACTTACAGATTCTGCTGTCTATACATTGGAAGGCCATGATTCAGTGAAACTCTGTCACTATATACAAAAATCCCTTTTCTTTCAGGTTTTTTTTTTTTTGTTTTTGAGATGTTTTGCTATAAGTGCGTGCGCTCACCAGAAAGAGACAGAGAGACAGTGAAAAATCACCCCCAGGGGGGATTGCCATGCTGCAATCCCTTCTCCTCCATTCTCCTCTCCGGATCTTGGGCACGCATGCCCACGTGCCCGGCGTGAGTTTAAGCCACTGTGTCCGGGACTCCAACCACGGTCGACTACATGGGAGTCCAGTGACATAGCCATTATGCCAGCTGCTTGGTCCCCCTTTTCTTCCAGTTTCTAATAACACATTTTACATTTTCTTCTGAGCCCTGATAACAACACTTTTACTGTTCAGGTATTTTGCCTATAGCATGTTTATGACAATACATAACATTTTAAAGATGATATAGGATTTCTCTATTGTGCTTCTTTTTTTCTGAGTTTTCACCATCGGCATCTTTAATACTCTTATTTTTACCAATGGTCTGTTTAATCTATGTACCTCAAAATTCTTCCAGCCTCTGTCATCACCAAGTTTCAAAGCCTCTTCTACCTTTCTTTGGTATTTATTATAGCAGCACCTCACTTTTGACACCAAAAATTGTTTCTTGTGGCTGATGTGACTGACCACAAACTTGATGACTTAGAACACATTTGTATCTTGTTATATTAAGTATATGTTTATTATATACAATAAAATAGTATTAACTATATATAGTTACTCTACTGTACTATTATAGTTCCAGAAGCCAGAAGTTGGAAACCAATACCTCTGGGTCAAAATAAAGGTGTCAGTGGGACCATATTCCACCAGGTCTCAAGGGAGAATAATTTACTTGTTTCTTCCAGTTTCTGGTAGGTACCGATCTTCCCTGGTTTGTGTCCATTTCTTCATTAATGATTTACTTTAGACCATAGGCCAGTTTCTTCCGATATCTCTCTACTCCATCTTTGCATCATCTCCTCTGCTTCCCTCTTAAAAGGATACAAAGACTGCATTTAGAGCCTTCCAGGAGAATCCAGGATTTTCTCCCCATCTCAAGATCCTTAACTGGATCATATCTGGAAAGATTCTTTTTCTAGAAGAAATATAAGGTAATATGTGCAGATTTTAGGAATTAGAGTCTAAATATCTTTTGGCAGGCCACTTTATAGCCTACCACTACCTCAAGTCTCCTTCAATGACTGGCTTGTGTGTCCAATTGTAGCAATCTTCGTATAACCAGGAAACAGAAGCTACATGTATATTTAAAACGCAGAGAGCTTACTCCATCACTGTAATTTTCCTCAAGGGTACCACACTAACCTGGTAGACCTTATCTCTTCTATACCACACTCATGATGTTTTATTTATCTTGAATACTATATTTCATAAGTAGAGTGGGATTTGAACTCCAATCAGGCTGTAAGAAAGCTTAGCATTTCAGAGTTAGGATTGTGTTTGCAGCCTATACGGCATTTTAAATACACCAAACACAAAGTCAGGAAACCAAGTTTAAGTCTTGGCCATTACTTTTAAGAACTTAAGACCTAAGACTGATAACTTGACCTTCCTAACTCTTTGTTAATTCATCTGCAAAATGAATGGAAGTGCTTATGGAGATTAAAATGAGGTGACATAAGAAAAAAGCCTTTGCTAACTAAAAGTTTTAGTGAAATAAGATGAAAATGATGATAGGATACTGACCAAGATGACCTTAACATTATCCTCAGCTTCACTAAATTTTAGACAGGTTTCTTCTGGACTCTAGGTCCTTGACCTCCCTTTCCTTAGAGCATTTATTTTAGAAAACTTGTAATTGTAAATTATTTCTCTGCCCTTTTGAGCTGTGAATCTTCTCCCAGGCTTTTGCCAGTTTTACAGCTGAGCATCATCTTTCTCAAGGACATGGAATCCATCCTCTTGGAATGTAATCATAAAGGAAGATGGTGCCTCTGTCTCCCAGTCTCTGTGGAGTGTAGGAGCCTCAATGAGAGTCTTGCTCCAAATTGTAAAACTATCTCCTTTTATGAAAATAAGAGAAAGTTTACTTTTCCTCTGGGTGGGGCAAGATGGCCTTATGCTATCTCCACTTCAGCTTTTAAAAAATTCTTACCTATTGTTAAAGTAAAGATTGGTCTTTTCCCTACCGCAATAGCCTTGAATAAAGTCATCTTTACCTGTTTAACTTTGGTGCAATTTTTCTTCACTAATGATTTACTATAATAACCACCAGCCTTTAACCATTGCTGTCCAAACTCTTCAATATAAATGTAAAAGTGGGACTGGCTAGGAGTGTAGTGATTAAGGTGACTGGATCTCACATGGCTGACTGCAGGGCTTAAGTCTCAGATATGGCGGCTTGAGAACATACCAGGTGTGCATGTGTATATGTCCAAAATTCCAAAAGGAGAAATGATGGAGAAGGCATTATGGTGTGACTGTCTCCCACTGGGGAGGCTGCTTTCTCACTTTCCCTATTTCTCTGTCTCTCTCTTTCTCTGTCTATCTCTGGTGAATGCATGCACACTTTGGCGAAAAAAAATAAAGAAAAAGGAAAAAAGTAAAAGTGCTAATTACTTTTAGAGAAAATTACTGAATAAATTTTCATCTTCATTATCCTGAAATTATGGCATTTATGTTTAGAACTACATAAAATGATTCTTTTTTAAAATAAAAATTTTAATTAAGTAAATTTATAAAAATTGATAAATAATTAGAAACATTTATGGGATACAGTATAATTTTTTTGCAGTACATGAATACAATGTGTAATGATAAAATCAGGGTAGCTGACATATGTATCATTAGTTTGTCATTGCTTTGTGTAGAGAACATTCACAATTCCGTCTGGTTCTTGGTCACTTCATGACCAAGTTTCGTTCATAAGACTAGATCATTAAGTGAATTGGTTGATAAGTGAGGAGCTAAATGAATGTCTTGGGTGTTGCGGCACCACAGGGAATATGTTTTTCAATCGATATCACATGATACCACACTAAAATAATGTAACTCTATCCATACAGAAAGCGTACATTATGTAACTCCACAGAATGTCAATACACACTACAACTCAATAATATAAATCTGGCTCAATCATGTTTATTTATTGTGAATACTTCTATGGGTGCATAATAAAGTACAAATTTATAAATAAAACATGTTTTCATGTGATTGTGAATGCTTTGTGTAGTGGATACTGACTGACTGCAAGAATAGGACAAAGACTGAGAAAGGGGATTTCTGACGCTCACAGGGTCTGAGAAAGGGGATTGTCTGGGCTGGAGAACTGGTCATAAATCTGAGTGGTTGTTAAACAGGTGGGTTGTTAATGAAGAGTGCCCTATAACTCTAGAGCTTGTTCTTCTCTGACTGTAATTTTTTATCCATTAACTAGCATCTTTCTGTCTCCCTTCCCCCTCTACCTTTCCAGCTTGTAGTAATCACTATCCACTCTTTACTTCTATGAGATCATCTTCTTAGTTCCACACATGAGTGAGAACATGCTGTATTTCTCTTTACATGCCTAGCTTATTTCACCTGGCAAAATGTCCTCTAGGTTTGTCCATGTTGCCTTGAATGACAGGATTTCATTCCATTTGAAGGCTGAATAATTTCCCATTGTGTATACAATGGAGAACGTGACTCTTGATCCATCCTTGCTGGATATGTCCTTTTACATTCTTTTAAAAATTTGTCAGAAGGTATGTACCCTCACCAGAGAGAGACAGAGACAGAGAGAAAAGGAGAGGAGCAAGCACTTCCACCCCCAGGGGGAATGGTCACGCTGCTCTCTCTTCTCCATATCTCTTCCTTTCAGGATTTTGGAGATGCACGCACATATGTCCAGTGTGTTCTCAAACTGCCAGGTGTGAAACTCAAACTGTGTTGTTGGCCATGTGAAATTCAGCTCCTTAACCACTAGGCAATGGGCCGGCCCAAGGATATGTTAGATATTTTGCATATCTAATTTTTATAATGTCTCTGATCTATACCCAAATTATGATGTTTTCTTTTTCTAATTTGCAGCTATTAAGTGATAGTTTTCAAAAAGAGTAAAATTGTGACTCCCATGCAGATAGAAAATGAATAGATATCAAAGATTTTATTTAGCTCATTAATCCATGAGAGAGCCAACTAAATTTTTAAAAGATTCCTAAGTGAATTCTGGCTTCTCCACAGTGGAGACGGAAATAAATGGACTCTCAGCAGAATTTGCTTCTCTATTAGATGAGAACTATTTCGCATTGCTATCAGTTATCTACAATTTACAGAGCTCCAATAGAACAATAATTCTGTTTATGTATAGATAATGCATAGTTTTCCTTTGAAACATAAGTTCTCCCTTATAGAGCCTTGATTCATTCTTTACTATATGACACAGAGTTGCAGGATAAAAATGCTGGAGAAATATGAAAATTCTTCAGGTTTAGGGTTTGGTAACTGTTTTATTCATAATTAAAAACAAACAAACAAACAAACAAAAATCAAGGAGGCCAGAAGGTGGTTAAGGCAACTGGATTCCACATGGACGACTTTGCAGTTTGAATCCAAGACCTGGCAGCTTGAAAATCCCTCTGGGTGCATGTGCATGCATGTCCAAAATCCTGAGTGGAGAATGGAGGCGGTGGATTGCAGTGTGGCCACCTCCCATGCGGGTCATTTCCTCACTCTCTCTCTCTCTGTCTGTCTCTCTATGGCAAGCACACCTGAGAAAGGACTTAGTGATTGTACTTTTATGTTAAAGGATGATGGAATTCAGAAACCCAAGACAGAGGAGCTTCAGCTACTGTGCTATTGATATGTAGAGGGAGAACATGTCCATGAGACCAGAGTGCACACGTTTTTTTGTGTTTTCTTTTCTTTTCTTTTTTATATATTTGAAATAAAATTGGCCTGATGGGTAACCCATAAGCTCTCTGGACCTCTGATGTAGGATTCTGCTAATAGCCACATAGAACCGAGACAGGTCTGGGATGGAGCTGCCAGAGTTTAGGCAGGAGGCAAGTCAGAAAGAGATATTCCTGAGTACAACGAAAATGGGTGTTAACCGTCTAGTGGTTCATCATGACCCCAGAAGTCCTCGAGGCCAGGTTTCACCAGCTCCGAGTGATCTTTGACCTCAGTTTCCTTGTCCAACATCATGTGGCACAAAGTAGTCTTTGTTAAATGTTCTCACATTTTAGGGAAAATAGGAGCAACATGCAAATTAATGATGGGAAATGTTCCTGGCCATATACAATTATAGGTATTTAACATTTTTGTCACTCATTCAGCTCAAAGTTCCTTGTAAATAGTGCCAATTTGCCTCTAAATAACATGTTACAGAGAAAATAATTTAGCACGAGTGGCTGCACCAGCAACAGAAGCTGGCACATGTGTAGATGCTTTTCAGGAGTAAACAGCATTGACTGGTGGGAAAAGCATATGCAGAGAGTGTCCATTTTCCTAAAATAAAACAAAACACAGTTATTGAAAAAGAGGTGGCTGACTTCAAACACAGTGATGGTGTGGCACTGTGCTGCTGTCATGCTTACTAACACAACCTTCATTTTCCTTTGAGTTCCTTCATGTTACAGGATCTTAAAAATTTGCTAGGGGATGTGTGTGCTTGCTGGAGGGAGGGGGGAAGGGAGAGAGTTATGGAGAGAAAGAGGGAAGAAAGCAACACCCAGAGGGGATGGCCACACTGTAATACTTTCTCTTCCATTCTTCTCTCTGCATGCATCTGGTATGCTTTTCAAGTCACTGGGTCCAGGACTTGGACCACATAGTTGGCCGTGTGGGATCCAGCCACCTTAACCTCTGTGCCACCAGCTGGCCCACTGCCTTTTATATTACAACTCTTTTCCTTTATTATTACACTTAGTTTGATATCTGTTCTATCACGAGTAAATATTACATAGATAGAAAAAAGAGACTTTGTTATACTTCTTCATGTATAGAATTTCTTTTCTCTTATTCAAATGTGTAATACTTCTCTACATAATATTCTGAATTTTTACTTTCATAAAGCATGTATACTACTTTAATTTCCTTTTAAGCAAAGAAAAATGCTTGAACATTCTCTAAATAAATAATCCATTGCCCTATTGCCATCTCAATATAAACCAGTAATATTTTTCCAATATGTCCTAGTTGTCACAATTTTTGTTAGTCCTTCTCCCGCTCATTTGGAACTTATTTATCTGTTATTTAAAAAAAGAATTTATGTTTTTAAAATTTTTAAATTTCATTTTCTTTTATACATTCAATCACATTATTTATCTTACAAAGTGAGTATTTCAACATGTGAACATTTCTCCCTAGTCCAGTTGATAAAACTATAAAATTATCCTCAATAGATAATAATTTCTTTGTCCCATTTATGCTTTGCCTCTCTATTTTTCTTCTAAATGTCCTTCCTCAGCCTCTCCCGTTTCGCACCCACTATATCTGGTACTTACATCCATTTACTGTGTTTCTATATCCTTTAGTCAATCAGTTTCAGTCATAGAGTGCAGACACTCGGTATATATTAAGTGGGGACATACAATGTCTCTCCTTCATAGGCTGGCTTGCTTCACTTAGCAGTAAATCTTCCATAATCATCCACTTTCTGTCAAAAGCCAGGACTTTTTTTTATGGCTGAATAGTATTCCATAGATTTATGTTTGGTTATCAAAACACCCATAAAGAAAGTGAAAGATAGATATTGACAAAATATATAACCAATGAATAATCATGCATCAATAGTATATGAAAATATTATGATTCAGTTTTCTTTTTTTTAAGAGAGATTTTTGTCAGACGGCATGTGCATTCACCAGAGGGACAGAAACAGATAGAGAGATAGAAAGTGAGAAATCACCCCCTAGTGGGGGATGGCCATGTTGCAGTCTCTTCTCCATTCTCCTTTTGGGATCTTGGGCATGCATGCACATGTGCCAGGCACAAGTTTTAAGTCTCTGGGTCTGGGACTCAAACTGTGGTCGACCATGTATGAGTCCAGCAATGTAACTATTATGTCATCTGCTGGTCCCCTGACTTAGTTTTGAAAAGACAACTTAAGAGGAAAAATGGGAAAAAATGAATTTCATGTAAGCAGAAACACAAATACACACATGGTAAAACATATTTAATCTAATTGATAAATTGTGGAGATGCAAATTAAAATCACAATTTTAATTAACATACACAAATGTACATTAATTTGCAGTGCTAATTAGAATGCAAGATGGAACTTTCACTCCTATTAGAATTAAAGACGATACAATTACTTGGAAAAATGCTGGTATTACATAGTAAATGTGAATATACGCAAAGACTGCAGACCACCAGTTGGCATACTAAGCATAACTGAAGGATATCTCTTGCATATGTGTACCAAGAGACAGGTATTAGAGTATTTACAGAGGCATTGTACATTATAGCAAAAAATACATCCATTGCAATCTTTTTCCCACTCTTTTGAACAGTTGATACAGGTCTCATATGTCTCTGTGGTTTCCACAAGAAAGTGTATGAGGATGATAGCAAAGGGAGTTGGTCTCTGTTGTGGCACCTTTAGAAGAACTGAAGGGTAGAAAATATAGCAATCTGAACTCTGGCTACTAAACCAAACTATTCTGCAGACTGAAAGCCCCTGTACACAGTGAGAAATGTATGTGAAGAATCAGTAGCTGGACTGAAATGAGACTTGTGTAGATGAACTATTTGAGGCAATTTTTAATTAGTTTTCCCTATTTAGCATTTGAGACATCTCTTGACCATTTAATATTTCTATTCCTATATTCAATGACTCATCCTAAACATAGACTTGCCTACTATACAGATGATGCAAGAAAAAAAAGAGAAGATTCTTCCAGTTTTATTTCAAATAGGTTATCAAAAAATCCTAGTAGGAAGTCTCTAGCTACCTGAACATCTATGAGCAATAACTTTATTTTTTAAGTTTTGCTATAGGGCATGTGTACTCACCAAACTGAGAGAGAAAAAAATTGAGAAATCATCCACAGCAGGGATGGTCATACTGCAATCCTCCATTCTCCTCTCAGGATTTTGGGCATGCTCGCACATACACCTGGCATGTTTTTCATGCTGCCAGATCTGGGACTCGAACTGCACAAGTCATGTGGGATCCAGCTGCCTTAATGACAGTGCCACTGGGACCAGCAGTTAGTGTAATGGCTATGTCGCTGGACTCCCATGTAGTTGACCGTAGTTCAAGTCCTGGACCCGGTGGCTTAAACTCACGTTGGGCGCGTGTGTGTGCCCAAGATCCCAAGAGGAGAATGGAGGAGAAGGGATTGCAGCGTGGCCATCCCCCCTGGGGGGTGATTTCTTGCTTTCTCTCTCTCTCTCTCTCTCTTCAGTCATAGAGTGCAGACACTCGGTATATATTAAGTGGGGACATACAATGTCTCTCCTTCATAGGCTGGCTTGCTTCACTTAGCAGTAAATCTTCCATAATCATCCACTTTCTGTCAAAAGCCAGGACTTTTTTTTATGGCTGAATAGTATTCCATAGATTTATGTTTGGTTATCAAAACACCCATAAAGAAAGTGAAAGATAGATATTGACAAAATATATAACCAATGAATAATCATGCATCAATAGTATATGAAAATATTATGATTCAGTTTTCTTTTTTTTAAGAGAGATTTTTGTCAGACGGCATGTGCATTCACCAGAGGGACAGAAACAGATAGAGAGATAGAAAGTGAGAAATCACCCCCTAGTGGGGGATGGCCATGTTGCAGTCTCTTCTCCATTCTCCTTTTGGGATCTTGGGCATGCATGCACATGTGCCAGGCACAAGTTTTAAGTCTCTGGGTCTGGGACTCAAACTGTGGTCGACCATGTATGAGTCCAGCAATGTAACTATTATGTCATCTGCTGGTCCCCTGACTTAGTTTTGAAAAGACAACTTAAGAGGAAAAATGGGAAAAAATGAATTTCATGTAAGCAGAAACACAAATACACACATGGTAAAACATATTTAATCTAATTGATAAATTGTGGAGATGCAAATTAAAATCACAATTTTAATTAACATACACAAATGTACATTAATTTGCAGTGCTAATTAGAATGCAAGATGGAACTTTCACTCCTATTAGAATTAAAGACGATACAATTACTTGGAAAAATGCTGGTATTACATAGTAAATGTGAATATACGCAAAGACTGCAGACCACCAGTTGGCATACTAAGCATAACTGAAGGATATCTCTTGCATATGTGTACCAAGAGACAGGTATTAGAGTATTTACAGAGGCATTGTACATTATAGCAAAAAATACATCCATTGCAATCTTTTTCCCACTCTTTTGAACAGTTGATACAGGTCTCATATGTCTCTGTGGTTTCCACAAGAAAGTGTATGAGGATGATAGCAAAGGGAGTTGGTCTCTGTTGTGGCACCTTTAGAAGAACTGAAGGGTAGAAAATATAGCAATCTGAACTCTGGCTACTAAACCAAACTATTCTGCAGACTGAAAGCCCCTGTACACAGTGAGAAATGTATGTGAAGAATCAGTAGCTGGACTGAAATGAGACTTGTGTAGATGAACTATTTGAGGCAATTTTTAATTAGTTTTCCCTATTTAGCATTTGAGACATCTCTTGACCATTTAATATTTCTATTCCTATATTCAATGACTCATCCTAAACATAGACTTGCCTACTATACAGATGATGCAAGAAAAAAAAGAGAAGATTCTTCCAGTTTTATTTCAAATAGGTTATCAAAAAATCCTAGTAGGAAGTCTCTAGCTACCTGAACATCTATGAGCAATAACTTTATTTTTTAAGTTTTGCTATAGGGCATGTGTACTCACCAAACTGAGAGAGAAAAAAATTGAGAAATCATCCACAGCAGGGATGGTCATACTGCAATCCTCCATTCTCCTCTCAGGATTTTGGGCATGCTCGCACATACACCTGGCATGTTTTTCATGCTGCCAGATCTGGGACTCGAACTGCACAAGTCATGTGGGATCCAGCTGCCTTAATGACAGTGCCACTGGGACCAGCAGTTAGTGTAATGGCTATGTCGCTGGACTCCCATGTAGTTGACCGTAGTTCAAGTCCTGGACCCGGTGGCTTAAACTCACGTTGGGCGCGTGTGTGTGCCCAAGATCCCAAGAGGAGAATGGAGGAGAAGGGATTGCAGCGTGGCCATCCCCCCTGGGGGGTGATTTCTTGCTTTCTCTCTCTCTCTCTCTCTCTCTCTTTCTGGCGAGCGCATGCACCCTATAGCGAAAACCTCTCCAAAAAAAAAAAAAAAAAGAAAGAAAGAAAAAGAAAAAAGAAAAAAGAAAAAAAAATAAAAAATGACAATGCCACCAGCTGGCCCATAACAATGACATTTAAATTTATGGGGAACATCTCTTTATCACGTACTTCTGAGTTTAAGGAGCCATTAGTCTTGTTTTGGAAATAAGGAAATAATTGCCCCTTTCAAATCTTTGTAGACATTGCTTTCCTATATTTACACATTTTGGGAAAATCCAGATAAGATTAAGGTGAGATTTGGATGGTGTGTTAAGGGGCTCACACCTTTTATATTACGATTGTGAAAGCTTTTCTTTCTTCCTGGAGGCAGCACTCTTGCCCAACAGACTTCATGTTAGCAACTGATGGACACTTTCAAAGACTTACTTGACGTGTTTGACAAGGAAATCACATCAGCCCTTTGTTGGAGAGAAGGGAAGAGTTATTCTAGCAGGAGACTGACAGTCATTTTGATCAAGGGGCTTTGCATTTGATCTCTGCATGTAGCTCCTTGAATCTGAAGAAGAGAAAGTGTATGATGGAAAGACAGAAAAGTCAAGGTCCTGGTATTATAGGTAGACTTCTTCAATTATTATTAAACTAATTTTTACTGACAATGAGAATGATGTTAAAACAAAGAAGTAAATTCCCTAATAAAGAAGCATACTCTTTTCCAGGATCATCTTTGTGTGTAGCTGAGCCACAGTTAAGTCTGGTGCTCAAGACTGAGGAATGAAGCTCTTTTCCTCTTATAGTTAGTAATATTTGAAATTTAATTTTTACCTAGTGTATATAATATTCTAAGTGAAATAATATCTTCAGTGTAGAAAGGACACCTTAATCCTATATCTATACATTGCTACAGGTGGGCTTTTCCTTGAAATTGTTAATTAAGGTGAGCATCAAAATATCCCCTACTGTAGACTACAGAGAGAATTTTTATCAGCCCAGTATGAAAAAGATGAACAGTTATTGATTGCTTTTTTTTTTTTTGAATGCCACGAGTAACACTGACACTTATGTGGAAAACAATCTAATCAGTGTAGGTTGGGATAAAAACAACCATCCCCAGATTAGGTTCATGGACATCAATCAGAGAACATCTTAATGAGTAAGATAAATGTTTGAAATGGAATTGTGCACACATAAGTGAATACACAAATTATGCTAATGTGTCCTATCATTTTAATATGACCTCTGAATAAGATGCTTCCCAGACTGAAATCTTGCCCTACTTGCAGTGGCGTGCCATAGACTGGGACCTCAGGCAAGGCTTATTTTTATTTTTTTAATTTTTAAAGAGGTTTTTGTGTTAGTGTGCTCGCTAGAGAGAGAGACAGAGACAGTGAGAGGGAAAGTAAGGAATCACTCCCCGGGGGGAAGGCCACACTACAATCTCTTTTCTTCCATTCTCCTCCCAGGATCTTGCACATGTACATGCCCCTAGCATGAGTTTCAAGCCACCAGGTCTGGGACTTGAACTGCAGTCAGCCATGTGGGAATCCAGCCATATAACCGCTATACCATTTACTGGCCCTGGAAGTAAATTGAGTTTGATTCCTCATCTAACTTTAAGGCTGAGTGAATTGGTACTCATCTGTGGATTATGGAGACTTGGGGAAGCTGAGGCAGGAGAATCAAGAGTTTGAGGCTGACCTGGCACTTTGTCAAAAAGACCCTGGCATGGCAGCACACAGGTATAGTCCTAGCTGGGAGGAGTGGTGTGTGGTGAGGCCCTGTCCTAAAAAACAGCCCTTCCCTGTTTCAAAATAAATCAGTAATCTTTGGATCAATAATCTTCCAATACTCTAGAAAAATTTTTAAAGCTATTTGTGTAATGGTTTTATTTGTTAACTTTCTCTAGATCAGAAAATGAAGGTTACAGTTATGACTTTTGGAACCAAAAGCATTCAGTGCTGCTGTTAAAACTTAATAGGACCAATTTCTTAAATGATTTTCTTAAATCAATTCAGCACGAATTTAATTTGAGGCTATGTTTTAGATGAGACTTATATTTTTATTATTTCATTTTCTTCCACTAATATGTTAGTTATGATTTTAAAATTATCCTTTTAGTGAATATTTTAGAGATTACAGCATGAATTCTTAACTTGTTACAGTTGAATACATATTCTTTACCTCTAAGCTCATAATGTGGGATATTAAAAATGACTGGCAGGGTCAGCAGATGGCATGGTGGTTAAGGTGCTGGATTCCCATACGGTGGTTCAAATCCTGGACCTGGCAGCTTGAAAATAACAAATAGAGAAAGCATCCAGGTACTTCCACCTCTGTGCCGGGCCTCTGGGTTCAGCTTCACAGCTGTGAAGTACCCCACCCCCAGCCAGGGCTACCCCCCTCCAAACCCCAGTGCTAGTCAGGTATGCAAGTGTCTCTCTCTTGTTCTTTTCTGTTCCTTCTAACTTTTTTCCCTCTTTTTAAAAAAAGAACCTTCTGCCCTGTTCGTGCCTTTATCTGGTTAATTTGTCTCTTCTTCCCTCACCGAGGACAGAAAACATCCAGGCACTTCCACTTCTGCCTGTGCCATACCTCTGGGTTCAGCTTCACAGCTGTGAAACATCCCCCTAGCCAGGGCTACCCCACCTCCAGACTCCAGTGCTAGTCAGGTATGCAAGTGTCTCCCTCTTGTTCTTCTCTGTCCCTTCTAACTTTTTTTCTCCTTTTAAAAAAAGAGCTTTCTGCCCTGTTTGTGCATTTCTCTTGTTAATTTGTCTCTTCTTCCCTCACCTAGCACAGAAAGCGTCCAGGCACCTCCACTTCTGCCTGTGTTGGGTCTCTGGGTTCAGTTTCACGACTGTAAAGCCCCCTAACCCCCTCAGCCAGGGCCTCTCCCCCTCCAGACCCCAGTGTGCGCAAGCATGCTGCATGGTTTTCCGTATTTTACCCAATTTCATTTTCTGTGATGTGATTTCTAAGTTTTTCCTCTTTTTCTTGTAGTACTTTCCTTCTTTTTTCTTTGCCTTTTCTTCCTATTTCTATTTCCTACTTTTTTTTCCCCCTTTTTTTACCTTACTTTCCTGTTTTATTGCTGAGGCCTTACCCACTGCCTAGGGATGACTAGGTGCATAGTAGCTAAACATCTGAAGATTGTGAGTTTTAGAGAATTCTTTGCATCTCACTGTGGTGGTTACAAAAATAGTGAAATTCCCCTTTGTAAATCTGATTGCAAAACTCCTCCTGTTTTTCCCACATTGGAGGACACAGTTAGAAGGGAGAAAATAACACTGAATTATTTCACAGTAAGGGAAACACACAAGCTCATAGTCACAGAATCCTTCTCCAACAAGTTAGGCAGAAGTGAATACATTACCAAATGACTAAAAATCAGAGAAAAGCCTCAAGGATGAGAGAATCAAGTAATATATCTCCAGCAAGGAAACACCGTAACTTGTCTCAAAGTAGGGAAATACTAGAGGATATCACCAAAATGTCAGAAAAATAATTTAGAATATTTATGGTAACAAAACTATGACATGTTGAGCTCCAAGAGATAAGGAAGTCATTCCATGATATGAAAGAATTGGATACCATAAAAAAGAATCAAATGAAACTGTTAGATATGAAGGCTATAATATAGGAAATTAAAACCTCCCTTGAAAGTATTAAAAGCAGGTTAGACCATGGAGAGTGGGAGTCACTATACTGATTTTGGACAAAATAGGCTTTAAGACAAATTTTGGAAGTAGAAGACAAAACCTCTGACCTAGAAAATATCATAAAAAATACTGGGAAAACAGCCAAGAAAACTGAGGATAACATATGAGAAATAGTAGATACCATGAAATGCCCAAATATCCAAATAATTGGTACCCCAGAAGGTGAAGAAACTAATAAGAGCATTGATAATCTATTCCACAAAATCCTGAAAGAAAATCTTCCAAGTATAGAGAGGCACTCAAAATCCAGACCCAAGAAATACAAAGAAACTCAAATAGAATCAATCCAAAAAGGTCCTCTCCCCAGCACATCATAGCTAGATTGACCAAAATGACAAAGTCATGATACTAAGACTGGCAAGAGAGAAACATCAAATCACTTACAAAGGCTATACCATCAGGCTAAAACTGGACCTCTCATTGGATACAATGCAAGCGAGGAAAGATTGGTGAAATATATGCAAAGTGTTAAATGAAAAACAATTTCAACCTATAATACTATACCTGGCAAGATTATCCTTCATATGGGAAAAGAAAATAAAATTTAGTTCTTGGATAAACAAAACCTTATAGAATTGACCAACTCCAGACCAGCTCTTCAAGAAATTCTGAAAGGAGTACTATACCAAGAAAACTAAAGCCAGACAGACAGCAATAAGAGAAAAACAAAAACAAAAACAAAAACAAAAAACAACCAAGAATATGGCCAACTTAATTTTAGGGACAAGTCTGGAAATATTGATAATAATGTTGAATGTTAATGGATTAAATTCTCTGATCAAGAGACACAGACTGGCTGATTGGATTAAAAATCAGAAACCCTCCATCTTTTGCCTACAAGAAACCCATCTCATGGATAAAGACATACATAGACTAAAAGTGAAGAGCTAGAAAAAGGTATTCCATGCAAATGGAAACCAGAAAAGAGTGGGAGTCACTATACTGATTTTGGACAAAATAGGTTTTAAGACAAAAACTGTAAGAAGAGACAAAGAAGGGTACTACATAGTAGTAAAAGGGCCAATTCACCAAGAACATATGACACTTATAAATATCTATGCACTGAACTCAGGAGCACCCAAATATGTAAAGGAGATCTAAAAGGAGAGAAAGACTGTAACACAATAATTGTTGGAGATCTCAACACCCCATTATCTCCTTTAGAAAGGTCAACTAAACAAAAAATAAGCAAAGACATTCAGGACCTAAATAATACAAATCAGATGGATTTGATAGACATCTATAGAACTTTCCACCCAAAAAACACAAAATATACATTTTTCTCAGCCTCACGTGGTACTTTCTTGAAGACAGACCACATGGCAGGATACAAAGCCAGCTGTTACAGATTCAAAGGAGTAGAAACTATATCCAGCATCTTCTCCTACCATGTTGGAATTAAACTTGATATTAATCTCAGGAAAAACTCTCAAAATACACAAATACATAGAAACTAAATAACCTACTTCTGAATGATTTTATGACTACTGAAGAGATTAAGACTAAAATAAAAGATTCATGGAAACAAATGATAAGGAGTACACAACGTTCCATAATTTATGGGACACTGCAAAAGCAGTCATAATAGAAAAGTTCATAGCAATTAGTGCACACAAGAAAAAGATGGGAAGTTGGAAAAAGGACAGCCTAATATTATGCCTCAAGGAACTGGAAAAACAACAACAACAAAAAAATTCCAGAAGAAAGAAAATAATAAATATTTGAGCAGAAATGAATCAAATAGAGAATAAAGGAACTATATTAAAAAAATGAAACCACAAGCTGGTTCTTGAGAAGATAAATGAAATTGACACACCGTTAGCTAGATTAATCAAGAAGAACAGAGAAAGGAACCAGATAAATCAAATCAACAAGGAAACAGGCAATATTGCAATGGACATAACAGGAATACAAAACATCATCATATGAGGGATTATACACCCACAAACAAGAAAACCTAGACAAGATGGACAAATGTCTAGACATGTGTAGTTTACCAAGATTGAATCAGGAAGAAATAGAAAGTCTGAATAGACCTATCACAAGCAATGAAATTGAATCAGTAATAAAAAGTCTCCCAACAAAGAAGAGCTCAGATCTTAATGGCTTTACTTCTGAATTCTACAAAACTTCTTAAAAAAACTAACCCTTATTCTCCTCAAACTATTTCTAAAGATCAAAAAGGAAGAAACCTTCCCAAATTTATTCTATGAAGTCTCCATCATCCTGATTCCAAAAACAGACAAGGACCTAACAAAAAGAAAACTTCATCTTTGATGAATAACAATGCAAAAATTCTTGAGATACTCACAAATTGTATCCAACAACACTTTAAGGAGATTATACACCATGACAAGATAGGCTTTATTCCAGGGATTCAAAGGTGTTTCAACATGTGCAAAACAATAAATGTAATCCATCACATTAACAGAAGGAAAGGAAAGATAAAAACAATATGATCATATCAATGGAGGCAGAAAAAGCATTTGATAAAACAACACTTCATGATTAAAACTCTCAACAAACAATGTGGCATAGAAGTCACATTCCTCAACATTATAAAAGGCATCTACTATAA
This sequence comes from Tupaia belangeri chinensis, assembly GCF_000334495.1. Lineage (NCBI taxonomy): Eukaryota > Metazoa > Chordata > Mammalia > Scandentia > Tupaiidae > Tupaia > Tupaia belangeri. Next base: position 12,446,165 of record NW_006159850.1, on the reverse strand, counting down.
AGCCATAGCTAAAATTATACAGAATGAAGAAAAACTGAAAGCTTTTGCACTAAAAGCAAGAGTAAGACAAAGCTGCCCACTTCCTCCACTCCTCTCCAATATAGTAATAGGTCGACTACGTGGGAGTCCAGCGACATAGCCATTACGCTAACTGCTGGTTCCCAATTTTGCAAAACTTTTAAAGAAAAGGTAACCCCAATTCTACTCATACTGTTTCTAGAGATCCAAAAGGAAGGAACCCTTCCAGATTCATTCAATGAAACCTCCATTACTCTCATTCCCAAAACAGATAAGGATACGACAAAAAAGGAAAACTATAGACCTATATCTCTGATGAACATAGATGCAAAAATTCTCAAAAAGATACTTGCTAGCCATATTCAACAGCATATAGTAGAGATTATTCATAACGACCAAGTAGGCTTTATTCCAGGGATGCAAGGGTGGTTCAACATATGCAAAATCATAAATATAGTACACCATATTAACAGAAAGAAAGATGAAAACCATATGATCATTTCAATTGATGCAGAAAAAGCATTTGACAAAATACAACATCCTTTCATGATTAAAATTCTCAGTAAAATTGGCATAGAAGGATCGTTCCTCAGCATAATCAACGCCATCTATGAAAAACCTATAGCTAACATTAAACTAAAAAGTGGTACAAGATAAGGCCGCCCACTTTCTCCACTCCTATTCAATATGGCACTGTAAGTCTTAGCCAATGTGATCAGACAAGAGAAGGAAATAAAAGGTATTCCAATAGAGAAAGAAGAGCTGAAATTATCTCTGTTTACAGATGACATGATTGTATAAAGAGAAGACCCAATAGTATCCATGAAAAAACTCCTTAAAGTAATAAATGCATATAATAAAGCGGCAGGACACAAATCTAGCTTACAAAAATCTATAGCATTTCTACATACAAACAACAAGCAGAGGCAGAACTAAAGAAAGAAATTCTATTTACCATAGCCACAGGAAGTATAAGAAACAGGAATAAAACTAATCAAGGAAGTCAAAGACCTCTATAAGGAAAACTATGGAAACCTTAAAAAGGAACTTGATAAGGACACAAAAAAGTGGAAGGACATCCTATTTTCCTTAATATTGGATTATATTAATATAATCAAAATGACAATACTATCCAAATTAATCTACATATTTAATACACCCCCTATTAAATTACAAAGACATTCTTCACAGATCTAGAAAGGACAATTGTAGAATTGTCTGGAATCATAAAAGACCAAGTATTGCCAAAGCCATTCTGTGCAAGAAGAGTGGAGTAGGTGATATCTCACTTCCTGACCCCAAAATATATTACAAAGCTGTGATAATCAAAATAGCATGATATTGGCACAAAAACAGACATGAGTAGAGTAGAATGGAATTGGTAGAGACCCCAGCATCTCTGCAGTGGAACAGAGTAGAGACCCCAGAAATAAATTCCAAAACATACTGCCAACTCATCTTTGACAAAGGATACCAGTCAATTCAGTGGAAAAAGGAAAACCTCTTTAGCATATGGTGCTGGAAAAACTGGATATCCACCTGCACAAAGATGAATCTGAACCCCTATCTGTCACCATTAACAAAAATCAACTCAAAGTGGATCAAAGATCTAAACCTCAGACCACAAACTGTAAAATTACACGTGGAAAACACTGGGGAAACTCTGGGAGACACTGGGATAGGCAAAGACTTCTTAAGCAAGGCCCCCAAAGCACAGGCAATCATCCCCCAAATAGGTGGGATTACATCAGATTAAGAAGTTTCTGCACAGCAAAGGACACCATAATTAGTGTGAGTCGACAACCCTCAGAATGAGAGAGAAATTTTGTTAACTGTGCCTCAGATAAGGGATTTATAACCAGAATACAAAGGGAACTCAAGTGACTTACCCAGAAGCAAATGATTAATCCAATTAAAAGTTGGGAAAATGAACTGAATAAACAACTCTCTAAGGAAGACATATGAATAGCCAAAAAGCATATGAAACAATGTTCAACATCCCTCATCATAAGGGAGATGCAGATCAAAACCACAATGAGATACCACTTAACCTCAGTCAAAATGGCAAAGATTAAAAAAAAAAAAAGATAAGTGCTGGAGGGAATGTGGTGAAAGGGGAACACTCCTACTCTGTTGGTGGGAAAGAATATTGGTCCAGCCACTGTGGAGAACAATATTGATGTTCCTCAAAGACCTTAAAATAGAACTACCATATGATCCAGCTATTCCATTCTTGGGTATCTACCCAAAGGACAGGAGAATGCTTAGTAGGAAAAGTGCTTGAACATCTGTATTCATTGCAGTACTATTCACTACTGCTAAGACATGGAACCAATCCAAATGTCCACAAATGGATGAATGGATTGAAAAAGTGTGGCACATATACTCCATGAAATACTACTCAGCCATAAAAAACAACAAGGCCCTGGAATTTGATAGAAAGTGGACGAATATGGAAGATTTGTTGCTGAGAGAAGCAAGTCAGGCTATGAAAGAGAGACATTGTATGTCTCCACTTAATATATACCAACTGTCTGCACTCTAAGGTAGAGACTGAAAGACTGGAAGACATAAAAGCACTAAAAATTGTTATGAACACTAGAGACAAAGTGGAAAGAGAGTATGGGAGGGGAAGAGCATAGGAAAGGAAATATGGGGAAAAATAGACTGGTAAGACATTTGTGGGACACAGATATGGTTTATTATCTGTTGATGAGGATGTGTATAGTATTCTCAACTGGGCTGGACTGAGATGTATATCACACTGGGTAAACTCTCTTTACAATCTAAATGATGTATAGTGATTAAATGTATAAGTAATAATAACAATAAAGAAAATAACCAATAAATAGATAAATAAATAACTAAATGTTTTAAAAATAAAATGAATGGCATCTGTATCTCACTGCATTTTGCATTATGTTAGTCCCACATTTCAAATATTCGTATATCATAAAACTAAAATGAAATTATGATATGAAGGTGATCATGATTATGTGTGGTCAACATTCATTTCTGTTTGCCAACACCTTTACCTTTTCCTTTGCTCTCCATTACTTCATCCATTTCCATGTTTCTGTCTGGGGTAGTGTATATTCTATCTCAAGGTACATGCTCCCTTAGTATTTATTTTAGTTTGGGTAGTTGATGAATTCTGTTTTAATGTTCTGAAATGCCTGCATTTTATGTTTTTTTTCTTTTTTAATTGACAGAGGGCACATGCACTCATGAGAAAGAGAGAGAGAGAGAGACAGAGATAAGTCACTCCTCAATGGGGTGTGGTCACACTGCAATCTTTTTTCCTCTATTTGTCCATCCTGTCAGGATTTTGGGCACACATGCACCCAGTGTGTTTTCAAGCCATTGGAGCTGAGATTTCCAGTGACCATGTGGAATCTTGCTCTCTAAGCATAGGACTATAGGGCCAGGCCAATTTTGTTTTATTTTATTGAAGGCTTTTTTCTAGATTTCAGTTTTAGATCAGAATTTATTTAAGCATTTAATGATTTTCTGTTATTTTTCTTTCTTTCTTTTTCTTTTTCTTTTTTTTTTTTTTGGGGGGGGGAGGGTTTTTTCTCCGGGGTGTTTTTTTTTTTTGGGGGGGGGGAGGTTTTTCTACAGGGTGTATGCACTAGCCAGAAAGAGAGAGACAGAGAGACAAAAAGCGAAAAATCATCCCCCAGGGGGGATGGCCACACCACAATCCCTTCTCCTCCATTCTTCTTTCAGGATATTGGGCATGCACATACATACGCCTGGCATGAGTTTAAGCCACCAGGTCCAGTACTCAAACCGCAGTTGACTACATGTGAGTCCAGCAACATAGCCATTATGCCACCTGCTGGTCTCAGTTTTCTGATTTGCATTGTTTCTGTTGAGAAATTGACTATCAATTTTTTTTAGTTCATTTAAAAAAAAAAAAACAGGATCAATCTTCCTTCTTCCCACCCTCCTTTCCTCTCTCTCTCTCTCTCTCTCTCTCTCTCTCTCTCTGTATCTCTTTCTCTCTCTCTCCCTATAGCAGCTTTCAAGATGTTCTCTCTGGTTTTCAGGGGTTTTGCCATGTACCTAAGATATTGTTTTCTTTTATCTCCTTATTGAAGTAAATATATAAATGTTAACATATAAATGTTAAGCTCAATAAACATTTCTTTCTTGACATAGGGCTAGTGCACTCATCAGAGAGAGAGAGAGAGAGAGAGAGAGAGAGAGAGAGAGAAAGCACCCCTCAGTGGGATGTGTTATGTCAGAAATAGTTTCAGTCTTTCTCAGTGTCTCCTTTACTTTCTGATTTGTTGTTCTGTTTGGACCATGTTAATGCTAAGATCTTTCTCTCTTTCTTTGAACCCTCAGTAGCTAATGAAAAGTATAGCACGTAATGGGTGTAATCAGATATGTACTGAGTAGGTAAAAGTACGTGAGTTGTGTGTGACCCAGTCCATGATTCTGATCATAGACTTGAAGGTAGATAGTTCAATAGTGTCCCTGGCGTTGAGCATAGTGAATGGTATGGAGCAGGCAGCAGTCAATATTTCTGAACTGACCACTAGACTTTGCATTTGTTTATTCCTTTAATCTTTACTAAGAAAAACTAAATGAAAAACATATTCTTCCCCTACTTTTGTGTGAGACAGAAGTTCAGAGTGAGTATCTATTCTTTGTTGACTTCCTGGCTTAGAACTCTGCATGTCAATGCTAAATTTATTGCCAAAAGTTATGAGTCTTCTGTGCTTGGAAGAGAAGTACATTTTCTGGAATGAGTATATAAAAAAAGTCTATGGAAATGCACATATTTTAAACAGTTAAAATCTGCACATTACCTCCATTTAGAAGCAAAAGCAGCCTGTCCTTCATTATATTGATCACATCTGTAACAGCAGAGATGCCAACATCTCTGCTTGACCACTCTTCTTAGTGCTTGGCATACCCCTCATTAGAAAGGGCTTATTCTTTTTTTTTTTTTTTTATTAGTTTTGGAGGTGATGACATGGACCGGCAGCATGCTCAGAAAGAGGTTGAAGAGGTTGCTGATGTCAACCATGGGGAAATAAGCAGCAAGGACAGCCAAGTACACTGAGATGTGCAAATGGAGTGCTATATCAGGGTTCAGTCACTAGGGGCACTGGCGTTGTATGTCAGCCAAATCCCCTTAGGCCTTCTTGAAACTCTTGGGGGGAACTTTCTCTTTTAGAATCTCTGAAATAACGTGACAACCTTTTGTGAAAGGAAGGGTGAACCATGACTGTTGGAATGCTGCTCAGATTTCCTTGGAGGCTGCACTTCTTTTTATTAAATTGAACTTTGGTCAGTTTTTATCATAATAAGCAATTAATTAAAGAATTTGGAGGACATAGTTTCCTCTGTGTGCAGAATACAGTCCAGAGTGATTTGAGTTAAAAGAAATGTCTGGTTAGTAGTTTACTAATCTAAGGTGTTCGCTTACCCTGCGTGTGTGTGTGTGTGTTTAAATAATCATTTTATTATAATTTCTAATTGATATATAACAATTGTATGCCTTTTCGAGTACAGTGTGGTTTTTCTTTTTTTTTTTCTTTTAGCTATAGGGCATGTGTACTTGCTGGAGGGAGACAGAGAGAGAGAGAGAGAGAGAGATAGTGAGAAATCACCCTCTAGAGGGGATGTACATGCTGCAATCCTTCTCCTCCATTCTCCTCAGAATTTTGTGCATATATACACACATTCCTGGCATATTTTTAAGCCACTGGGTCCTTGACTCAAACATGGTGCTATGTATAGTGCCTTAACCATCATGTCACCTGATGGCCTACAGCATGGTTTTTCAAAGCATGTATACAATGTGTAATGATCAAATCAGGAAAATAAACAGAAGTGGAATGGGTTATAGACTACTGCAACACAGTAAAGAATGCTGGTGACAATTCAATATCTATTGGGTTGTTGGAAAAGTCAAACTGTACTCTTTCATGTTTTTCTATGCAAAAATGCTTCATGACTTTTCGGATGACCCAAATTTTTCAAAGTAACCAGAAGAGCAGATTTCAAATAAACACAACACAAAGTAATGATAAATGTTGGGAATAGCCTTTCTCTGTCTTTGTGTTTTGGTGGCCACAGAAAGCAAAAGCAGTTCTTAGATCTCTTGCTCAGGGAGAAATCAGTTACCATGCTATGAAGTCACTCAAGCAGCCTGGTAGAGACATCCAGGAGAAGAGAATTATGACTTCTCACAGCTAGTGCTGACTTTCCATCCACATCAGTGAGTCACCTTGGAATTGACCCTTTGGCCTCATTTAAACCTTCATTTGCCTGTAGTCCTGGCAAACATATCAAGTGCAAACTCATGAGAGACTTTGAGACAAAACCTCCCATTCCAGTTGTCCTAAATTTCTTACCCACTGAAACTGTAGGTTTTTCACTTGTTGCCATGTTGAAGTAATTGGTATTTGACTTATCCTCTTGCTATAAAAAGCTAGAAAACTGGAAAAAATATATTAAACTGTTTTCAGAAATTGGGCAATAGGAGTTAAGGACTGTGATCTAGGGAAAAGGAAAAATAAATTAATCTGACTATAATCATCTGCAGACCCTTTGTAGATGACACAGGAGAAGACAACTCAAGCAGAGTACAATGTTCTTACTGGGTTGAGGAGACAGAGAGTAGAGCTTGGAGAAGGCGAAGTTGGTGGACTCTGCAGGGCAGTGTACTAGAGAAGAGTGAGTTATGGAGAAAATAACTCTAGAAATCAGAATAAGGGTCATCTTGACTTTGTTACTGAATACTACACTTCATATAGGTAGGATGCAACTTCATGAAACAACACGAAGAACAGGTGATGAGATGCAAACCCAACACATTCTCAACTCCTACAGGCTGAGAGACTAGTTATATTCAACCAGAGTAGATGTATCTCACTGAAACCTGGATTACTCAATAGGAGCAACCGAAAGGTGAGATCTTGGAAGCCTTACTGCTTCCTAGTTTAGCCTTCTAAACTAGTCCCAGAGTAAACAATATTTTAATATAGCTCTAGTAAAACTTCAAAAAATAAACTGATGTAAAAATTACTTAACTTCCTGACAAAATAAATTTCAGTGTTCTTCAAAAAAAGACAAAGTCTGATATTCAACTACACAGCACCAAAGATACAATAAAAAAATGATGGGGCCAGTAGGTGATGTAGTGGTTAAGGTGCTGGACTCTCATATAGCCGATCACAATCTGAATCCCAGACCCATGAGTTTCAAAAGGCTTGAAACTCATGCCAGGTGTGTGTGTGTGCATGTGTGCCCAAAATCCCAGGAGGAGAATGGAGGAGAAGGGATTGTTGTGTGGCCATCTCCCCCCAGGCGGGTGTGATTTCTCACTTTCTCTCAGTCTCTCTCTGTGTCTCCAGTGAGCTCATGCACTCTATCACAAAAATTTCTCTCTCTAAAAAAAAAAAGATACAATAAAAAATGAAAATGGAGGGTGAATGGTGGTAAAACATGAAGCTCTGCAAGGCAATTAGTTGAAGTCCAGAGACCTCCCTGAGTATGCTAGGCATCCACTTGCCTGTGATCTGGGACTGGCTAAAGGTTGGGGATGGATGGTGGCATCAGGACCCTCTTGGGGGGTACCGCCTCTCTCTTGCTTGTGAAAGAAATGAATAAATGAATTTAAAAAATGAAAAGACATGGGACCAGCAGTTAGCGTAATGGCTATGTTGCTGGACTCCCATGTAGTCGACCATGGTTCGAGTCCCGGACTTGGTGGCTTAAACTCACGCCAGGTGCGTGTGCGTGCGTGCCCAAGATCCCGAGAGGAGAATAAGCAAAAGCAGTTCTTAGATCTCTTGCTCAGGGAGAAATCAGTTACCATGCTATGAAGTCACTCAAGCAGCCTGGTAGAGACATCCAGGAGAAGAGAATTATGACTTCTCACAGCTAGTGCTGACTTTCCATCCACATCAGTGAGTCACCTTGGAATTGACCCTTTGGCCTCATTTAAACCTTCATTTGCCTGTAGTCCTGGCAAACATATCAAGTGCAAACTCATGAGAGACTTTGAGACAAAACCTCCCATTCCAGTTGTCCTAAATTTCTTACCCACTGAAACTGTAGGTTTTTCACTTGTTGCCATGTTGAAGTAATTGGTATTTGACTTATCCTCTTGCTATAAAAAGCTAGAAAACTGGAAAAAATATATTAAACTGTTTTCAGAAATTGGGCAATAGGAGTTAAGGACTGTGATCTAGGGAAAAGGAAAAATAAATTAATCTGACTATAATCATCTGCAGACCCTTTGTAGATGACACAGGAGAAGACAACTCAAGCAGAGTACAATGTTCTTACTGGGTTGAGGAGACAGAGAGTAGAGCTTGGAGAAGGCGAAGTTGGTGGACTCTGCAGGGCAGTGTACTAGAGAAGAGTGAGTTATGGAGAAAATAACTCTAGAAATCAGAATAAGGGTCATCTTGACTTTGTTACTGAATACTACACTTCATATAGGTAGGATGCAACTTCATGAAACAACACGAAGAACAGGTGATGAGATGCAAACCCAACACATTCTCAACTCCTACAGGCTGAGAGACTAGTTATATTCAACCAGAGTAGATGTATCTCACTGAAACCTGGATTACTCAATAGGAGCAACCGAAAGGTGAGATCTTGGAAGCCTTACTGCTTCCTAGTTTAGCCTTCTAAACTAGTCCCAGAGTAAACAATATTTTAATATAGCTCTAGTAAAACTTCAAAAAATAAACTGATGTAAAAATTACTTAACTTCCTGACAAAATAAATTTCAGTGTTCTTCAAAAAAAGACAAAGTCTGATATTCAACTACACAGCACCAAAGATACAATAAAAAAATGATGGGGCCAGTAGGTGATGTAGTGGTTAAGGTGCTGGACTCTCATATAGCCGATCACAATCTGAATCCCAGACCCATGAGTTTCAAAAGGCTTGAAACTCATGCCAGGTGTGTGTGTGTGCATGTGTGCCCAAAATCCCAGGAGGAGAATGGAGGAGAAGGGATTGTTGTGTGGCCATCTCCCCCCAGGCGGGTGTGATTTCTCACTTTCTCTCAGTCTCTCTCTGTGTCTCCAGTGAGCTCATGCACTCTATCCTGCAAGGCAATTAGTTGAAGTCCAGAGACCTCCCTGAGTATGCTAGGCATCCACTTGCCTGTGATCTGGGACTGGCTAAAGGTTGGGGATGGATGGTGGCATCAGGACCCTCTTGGGGGGTACCGCCTCTCTCTTGCTTGTGAAAGAAATGAATAAATGAATTTAAAAAATGAAAAGACATGGGACCAGCAGTTAGCGTAATGGCTATGTTGCTGGACTCCCATGTAGTCGACCATGGTTCGAGTCCCGGACTTGGTGGCTTAAACTCACGCCAGGTGCGTGTGCGTGCGTGCCCAAGATCCCGAGAGGAGAATGGAATGAGAAGGGATTGTGGCATGGCCATCCCCCCTGGGGGGTGATTTCTCGCTTTCTGTCTCTCTGTCTCTGTCTGTCTGGCGAGCGCACGCACCCTATAGCAAAAACCTCTCGAAAAAACAAAACAAAACCAAAACCAAAACCAAAAAAACCCCAAAAACAAAGCAAAAAAAAGAAAAGACATGCAAAGAAATATATACATTATTACTAATTATTTATAATAAAATATAGAGCTATAAATTATATGTAATATGTGTATGTGCAATATAATATACAGCTATATATCATATGTGTATATATATTAAAATATATATGTAAAATGTATATACATGTAAATGCACATATGTCATTAACCAAGAGAAAATTAGGCAATAAAAATAAACTTAGAGGGGCCAGCAGCTGTTATAGTGGTTAAGGTGCTGGACTCCCACATGGTTGACCACAGTTCAAGTCCTGGACCTGGTGGCTTGCTTTCTCTCTTCCTCTCTCTCTCTCTGGTCAAATAAAAAAAATACATAAATAAAGTTAAACAAAATAATTATTAAAAAATCTCACTGTAAATATAATTAGAGAAGGATGGAAGATGTAAAATGAACCATGAACCAATGAACATAAAAGTACAAAATAGGGAATAAAAATTTCACTGGACTGGACTAAAAACAGCCATTGAAAGAGGAGAGATCCATGAATTTGAAGATTAAAAGAAAATTTAAGCCCATATCTGGTAGTTAAGGTGGCTGGATCCCTCATGGCTAACCACACAGTTTGAGTCCTGGACCTGGTGGCCTGGGAAACATGCTGGGTGTGTGTGCATGTGTGTCCAAAATCCAAAAAGGGGAAATGGAGGAGACAGGCTTGCAGCATGACCAGCCCCCTATCGGAGGTGCTTTCTTTCTTTCCTCGTCTCTGTGTCTCTCAATAGGGAGTCATTGTGCCCTCTGGAAAATAAAAAATAAAAGAAAAGAAATTACATTAAATGAAGCACAGTCAGAAGTATAAATAAAGAGACTCAGTGGTTTGTGAGACAATACCAAATGGTGTAACATACATTTAATTGGTAGCTCAGAAGATGGAAGCTCAGAAAGTATTTCTGAACAAATAATGATGGAGAAATTTTCAAAACTAATGAGCTCTAGAAAGCTAGGTATTGGAAAGTTTTGATGAATCCAAGCTGACTAAATTCAAAAAAGAAAGATGGCATCATGTCATCATCAAATTTCTGAAAACCAGTGATAAGGAAAAATGTCTTAAAAGCAGTTAGAGATAAAAGTCACATTGCATATTGGGCAATAAAGATAAGAATAATTTTAGATGTTTCCTCAATAACTATGCAAGCTAGAGGACAATGGAATGATATCTTCTAAGGGTTGAAAGAAAAGAAAAACAATCCTGTGAACTTAGAATTTTAAACCCACCAAAAATATCATTCAAAAGTGAAGGCAAAATAAAGACCTTCAGACAAACAAAACAGACTTTTTCAGACAAATAAAAGCTGTGCAGCAGACCTGTTCGCCAAGAAATTGAAAGGATGTACTTCAAGTGTAATATAAATGATGGGAGATGGAAAATTGGATCCACATAAAGGAAAGAAAAGTGCCAAAGAAATAAGCAAAACTGATGCACAAAACGATGCCAGGGATGAAAGCATAGACAAAAACAATACATTCTACTTCTACTGGTGAAGTGTCATAAGATAAACTTGCTTTTTCAAATAAAGCGTAAAATAAATACCCATGAAAACAAAATAGAGCAATGGGAGCAAGTGTGCACTCACTGAGTTCAAATATTAGGAGGTGAATTCTGGAGAGAAGACCTGCATAGAGAAGGGGCAATTCCTGGACAGTTCAGTCTTAGGCCCCTTGGCTTACGGCCTACTGCGAATATTTGCTGAAAAATTGCAGAGCCTAGGAAGTCTCAGAAATAAATTGGATATCTGAGTTCTTAGAAGATGGTACTCCCAGGACCAGCAGTTGGTGTGATGGACTTCCATGTATGTTGCTGGACTTCCATGTAGTTGACCACAGTTCGAGTCCTGGACCTGATGGCTTAAACTCACGCCATGTGCATGTGTGCCCAGGATCCCTAGAGGAGAACGGAGGAGAAGGGATAGTGGAGTAGCCTTCCCCTGGGGAGGTGATTTTTTGCTTTCTGTCTCTCTGTCTTTCTGGCAAGTGCACGCTCCCTATAGCAAAAAGCTCTCAAAAAAAAAAAAAAAAAAGATGGTGCTCCCCCCAAACATGACATTTCTGGGGGGAGTATTCAGTTGTTACTATGCTTTCTGTACAGGACATGTGGGATGAAGTACTTATGTGTGCTTTGATTTTTTTTTTTTTCTTACTCTTTTGGCTGTGTTATCTCCTTAAAAAAAATCTTGCGTATGTAAACAGTGTCTACCCGGCAACATCTGTGATTGGTCAGTAGACAGTGTCCTGCGGCTGTTTATGAGCATTTCCCTGCCTTGGTTGGACAGGATACGTCCATGCTGTCCGGGTGCCCGTCAGAGTTGCTTAGCAACGTGGGCTCACGCAGCTCTCCACTGACAAGGGGAAGGAAAATGACACAAGCACGCAGGTGTTAAGCCACAGAGACCACGCTGCAATAGCAAAACTCTCCTCCCACTCAAACAGCACTGCTTGTTAGGAGCAACAAATTTTTGAGAAAAGATTAATATCAGGAATTCTGACATAAATATATTTTTCTAGGAAAAGTCATCTTGATAAGAAGCCTATACCTCTTAACGACTAAATTGAAATATTTGGTTATAGTTTTATATGTGACATTTTCTTTGGTGATTTCTATGTGCCACAATATGTATTTTATAAATATCACTTATTTTGGCCACTCATATAAGGAATATGAGTTGGGCAAGTTTGCTAGGAACAGCTCTTGTTCTGGGAGTGAGATTTGTAATGAGATTGTTACGGAAATGGAGAGGAAGGACTAAAAAAGGGGTACAATGGAAATGATGTCTTTCTTATTTTTTAACTTTATTTGAATTTTTTGTATACATTCAATCATGTTATTTAGCTTGAGAAGTGAATATTTCAACATGTGTACATTTCTCACCAGTCCAGTTGACAATACTACAAGATTATCTTCAACAGATAATAACTCATTTTTTTTGTCCCATAAATGCTTTCTCTATTTTTCTCCTTAATGTCCTTCCTCAGACTCTACTCCTTTACCCACCCTCTTCCCACACTGTATCTGGTGTTCACAACCATTTACTACATTTCTATTTAAATTTTTTTTTTCCCAGAGAGCTTGTACACTCACCAGGGAGAGACAGAGAGTTAGAGAGGGAGAGGGAGAAAGCACCTGCAACTGGGGCATGGTCATTCCTCCATTTCCCTATCCTGTTGGGATTTTGCACATGCATGCACATGCATCTGAGTGTGTTTTTCAAGCCACTGGGATTCAAACCAGGTGGTTGGACATGTGGGATTCAGCTTCATTAACCTCTAGGTCATGAGCCTGGCCCAAAGTAATAACTTATCCAATAAATGAATTTAAGATGTATTTATTGTATACATGCAGTCAGCTGTTAAATTTTTAGACTTCCCTAGATTGTGTAAAAATGAAGGCAAATCTCTTCATGTGGTAACAATGATACCGTGATGTCTCATTTTGTGAGATAATAAACAAACTGGGCTGGTATTTTCACGGCTTCAAGCACTCCCTCTTTGCAGGAGCCCCTCAGTGTGCCAACTTGAGCTTTCCGTTGATCAAAGAACAGAAGCTTTAGGACTGGTAGCTGGTTGGCTAGTTGCTAACTGAGGATGTCCAAAACCTGCCCTCTTACCTCCTTTCTCAGAGCAGCAGTTTCTGCTTCAGTCAAAGATGCCATAGAAGCCTCCTTTGAGCTCTCTGGTTCACGGCATGACCTATCTTTTGTTTTACAGTGTAACTTACAGAAGGAACATGGCTCACTCCCACTCTCATCCCCTTGGCAAAACCTAATGACATGACAGTGACACCTGGACCAAAACATGGATGCACACAAGTGACATGTGTGTGTGTGTTGTGTGTGTATGGTGGCGTGTGTGTATGTGTGTGTTTGTGTATGCATATGTGTGTCTTTCCCAGCTAAGTGCTTATTTTCTTTTTCTTTTTTTGGAGACGTTTTTGCTATAAGGCATGTGTGCTCACCAGAAAGAGAGACAGAGAGACAGATCAACCCTATTAAAAGATGGGAGAATGAATTGAAAAAGTCACTCTCTAAGAAATACATATGAATAGCCAAAAGGCATATGAAAAAATGCTCAACATCCCTCATTGTAAGGGAAATGCAGATCAAAACAACAATGAGATACCACTTAACCCCAGTCAGAATGACTAAGATTAAAAAAACGAAACAAAAAAGATTAGTGTTGGCAGGGGTGTGGTGAAAGGGGAACCCTCTTATACTGCTGGTGGGAATGTAAATTGGTCCAGCCACTGTGGAGAACAATTTGGAGATTCCTTAAAAATCTACAATAGAACTTCCACATGATCCAACAATCCCACTCCTTGGTATCTACCCAAAGGACAGAAGAATCCTTAATCGGAAAAGTGCTTGCACTTTGATATTTATTGCAGCATTATTCACAATTACTAAGACATGGAACCAACCCAAATGCACATGAACAGATGAATGGATTGAAAAACTGTGGCACATATACTCTATGGAATACTACTCAGTCATAAAAAACAAGACCCTGGCTTTTGACAGAAAAGTGGATGAATATGGAAGATTTACTGCTGAGTGAAGCAAGGAGGAGGAGGAGGAGGAGGAGGAGGAGGAAGAAGAGGAGCCAGGCTATGAAGGAGAGACATTGTATGTCTCCACTTAATATATACTGCGTTTCTGCACTCTTATGACTGAAACTGAATGACTAAAGGTTATAGAAACGCAGTAAATGGTTGTGAATACCAGATATAGGGTGGGAAGAGGGTGGGTGAATGAATAGTGTCTGAGGAAGGACATTAAGGAGCAAAATAGAGAGGCATAGCATTAATGGGACAAAGAAATGGGGTATAATCTGTTGAAGATAATTTTATAGTATTATCAACTGGACTGGGGAGAAATGCAAAGTGAATATTCCAATATTCCAATATTCACTTTGCAAGCTAAATAATGTGACTGAATGTATAAAAGAACTTAAAAAAATGCAGAAAGTGAGAAATCACCTCCCAGGGGGGATGGCCATGCCATAATCCCTTTTCCTCTGTTCTCGTGGGATCTTGGGCATGCACACACACACATCTGGTGTGAGTTTAATTCACTGGTCTGCAGTTGAACTGTGGAAGTCCAGCGATATAGCCATTATGCCAACTGCTGGTCCCATGGTGCTTATTTTAATGCCATTTGCTTCCCCCACAACTGCTTATGGTAACTAACAAAGTGTGAGGCACAGCAGATATATTAATACCATTAATTAAGTAAATCATCATGGAAATAGGAAGATAGGCTCAAAGCAACTTAGAACATTTAAGGAAAAAAATTTAAATGACAGGGAGAATCTCTCACTTAACTAGTTAATGAGAAACATTAACCTATTGTTTTATTTGAACCTAGTATATAATACAGGTTCTAGGACAGGTGCTCTCTGTCTAGTTTTCTCCCTGCATGGGCATATCTCATCTCATTTTAAATAACATTCACTATAAAAATGTAAAATTATAGATGAAGTTTTTAACTCAAGATTTTATGATGACATTGGAATAATTTCTTTAGTTTCTGGGTCTTCTTATGATAATAACAATAGCGATACTTATCACATGAAGAGTATTTACCCTGAATCCATGTATAATTGAAGTGAATTTGAATTAAAAAAAATGTGCTAAAGTCTTTGCTCATTTTTCGTATGCTTGTTAGCTGAGGGAATGTTTCAGTTTACTTGGTCCTGTAGTTGTCTTTTTCCTCTAAAGCATCTTTTCTTGCTGCACTTGTATGAAGGGGCAGAAAGCATGGCTTGCTGGTGGATGCCAATGGAGGATGTACCTCCACATTCTACAGCTCTCCCTCTCTCCTGGCAACTGTGCTGGGTGATGGATGCTGTTTTTGTAACACATTATAACCACAGCTCTGTGGAATAAATTTATGGTGAAGAAATTCAGCTTAACCTTTAGAGAGAGTTATTTAAAGCAATCTCAGTTTTGAATTAGTTGATTCACTGGGATTAGTTGATTCACTCTTCACAGTTTTTGTAATAACTATCAATGATGTGGTTCAGCTTTGAGAGATGTGATTAGGGTTCTGTCCAAGTTCTAGCCTGAGATGTAGAGCTAAGGTGTCAAGATTTAGAAGAGTTAGAATTGCTGTGCTTTATTTTTAGGAAAGAAGATTTACATACGCAAGGCTGCAAATTCTCCCCAGGTAAAGGTTTTTCTTGAGTTTCCCTGCCCTTTCCTTCAAAGAGTGAGGTGGAGGGCTTGAGTCACCAGCTTTGATTTCTCAAAATGGAGGAAAACAGAAAACACAGGAAGGGAAATATTTTCTTAAAGGTAGAAAGGATGTCTTTGAGGAGTGAAGGGGTGCTGTTCTGACTGGATGTGTACGAAAAGACATTTTTCCCTACCCAACTGTCTCCATATTTCTCCTTGTCACTTAAGCATTAACCATTTATCAACTGGCTACTATGGTGGAATTGTAAGTATATGTTTATTTAATCTTGCAGCCTATGCAGAGCATTGCAAAAATATAAATGGTCATTTAAAAAATTGAAGTTAGTAGAATTCCATGATTTCCATTAATATATTTTCATGCCCAACCTTTAGTCAATGAGTTTTGCTTAACATTAACTCAAATCTTTCCTGCTAGAATAGAAAACAATTGTCAATGGTCATGGATTAGAGAGGTACAGACTATCATTTAGATCTATCTATCTAGTACACATTTTAGGTTGATAAATCCTTTTTTTTTTTGACCCTCTATTGCCACTTTCAGAAACTCCTGTTGAATCTTCCTTATAAATAACACATTGTGCTCAACACTGTGCCTTTATTCAAGTTATGCACACAACATACCAGTTGTTGGGCTTTGAATGAGAAGACAGTCTGAGTCATGAACTCATTCTTAGCTTGAGTTCTCAAAACTCCCCAGGTTTTCCCATTA
Source organism: Tupaia belangeri chinensis (assembly GCF_000334495.1). NCBI lineage: Eukaryota > Metazoa > Chordata > Mammalia > Scandentia > Tupaiidae > Tupaia > Tupaia belangeri. The sequence goes on along the minus strand of NW_006159850.1, from coordinate 12,429,647 downwards.
TACTTGTCTACAGCCATTTCCCCTCTTATGTTATATTTGTACAGCTTTTTTCTTCCTAAAGGGATTACATCCACATCTGTTTCTATTAACCACCACTCTGCTTATCTTTCCTTTTCTCCAAATTGTCAAGGGCGCCTCTTTCTTCTTAATTCTGTGTCCTCGTCTCATCTCTATGGAGATTTATCTAAGACTGGCACCAAGGAAATAACTTATTAAAATGTAAATAGATTCTCAACATTCCAAACACATTCAATTCATCCTAATTTGGCTATTTATTTGTTGAGTTCATGTTCTTATTTCTAAAAAAAGTTTAAAAATCAAAGACAGCAACTTTAAATAGGGTTATTGCATGGTGGGAGAGACAATGCATTTGCAAGTTTATGTGTAATTGTGCTTATGAAACAGTTATCTATGCAATAAAATCAACATTTTATTTTACATTTTCTTTTTTACATTTTAAGGAGAATAGCTTTCCAGATTTGTTTGAGAATTAAAATATTTTAGGTTTTCATACCTGGTTGACAAAGCACTTGATCTTTTCTTTACTTTAAAGGATTCTAAATCCTGTTTTAACACATGCAGAATAGAGATGTTTTTGCTCCCCACCCTATTCTTGGAATGCAGTGTCTTTTATTAATGGGGCTAATATTCTGGAAATGGGAAATTGAAGTTTGGCTTAAATTTCTTCAGAAATATGGGCACTGAGGCCCAGTTGATGGCATAGTGGTAACACAGCACTCTTTAATGCTGGACTCATATGGGAAGGTCCCAGGTTTATGACCCGAGGTCTCCCTGAACACGCTGGGTACATGTTTGTGTGCCTATGATTTGGGCTGGCCGAGGAATGGATTATGGTGTGAAGGAATTTGTTGGGGGTGCTTATCTCTCTGTCTCTCTCTTTCTCTCTCATGGAAGAAATAAATAAAATCTTGAAGCAATATGATGGCTGAAACACCAGTATTTGGTTCAGATGACAATGTTCAGGATAGTCAGCACAAATCAATCAAGCGATATGGACCAAGAACTGTATACTTTAATTAGCTGATGTCTACAGAAATAATTTGCAAACTAAAGGTCTATATTAGTACAGTGAAGCCCACATGTAAGTTTTATAGGAACTATTTTGTAGTCATCTTTGCCTCTGACACTTTCATCTCCTTTACTCTGCTCATGTTATGCTTTAGTTGAATCTCAAGTTATCAGGGCTTGGCTTCCTCTGTTTCTGGAATCTGTGGAGAAGCTGGGCAGAGACTCTAGGAGGGGTGGTTGGAACTAAATACGAGAATGAGGCTGTCTAACTATCACTCCGGATGAAATGAGGGTGGATTAGGACTAGATCATAGTAGAAAGTAAAAATACAAAATAACTTACACACACACAAATAAGCAGTGCATAAAGAAGCAAAGTATTCCTTGAAGAAAACAGGGAACAGAAGTATCTTGAAGTCAACCCAGAGGCACAATTTGTTCACTCATTTACTCATTCCTCCCTTTCTTCTTTCCATATTTATTTGATCCTCTATTCAACGGTATGCACTAAAGAAGATATGAGAATAAAAAATGGCCAAATATCTTTAATAAACTATAATTAATTTGGGCCAATATTCACATATGTATAAGATTAAATCATAATGAAAAAAGCCAAAGGTTTAGTACTTTTGAATTGCTGCTTGTGCTCCACTGGGTTCATGGAAAAGGCCCTTGTGTTATTGAAGGAGTGTTTCTTTGAGAGTACCTTGGATATCATTAAAAAAAAAAAGGGCAAATAAATGCATGTGTGAAGGATGTGGGTGATGTCAGGACCCTAGCAAAATCCCCAGAATGGATTCTCCTGGAATCAATCATTAGAGACATCAGGGAAGGCAGTGAATAACTAGTAACTTGTACATTAACTTCCTTCCAGGTGCCAGAGAAATGGAACAGACTTCAGTTTGGGGTTGATAAGTAAAATAAAGATTGAGAACAGTAAGAAGGGAACACAGTATTAAGTGGATTTCACTAGCTAGTAGAAAGTGAACTTCTCAGTTCCTGTTTACCAGCAACATGGGTTTGTCTGTCCAAACTTGCTGCAGCTCTATATAGATTGTTTAAAAGGTTAGCTGCTATGACCCTGATACAGCAAAGGGATACACAGGGAGGCAGATGTCAGCAGTGCACCAGTGCACATAAAAGGAAAATGTTTGAGCTTTAAAAGGTGGAAATACCAAGACAGTGAATTAGAGTAAAATGTTTCCACTAGGTCAACTGAGAGGGATAGTTTGATAGGTTGTTTTCCTAGACTTAAGAAAGGAAGGATATTTTCTTTATGTGTACTGGGTGGTTATAAAAATGAATATAATGGTTCCCCCAAATGAGCATCATTTTGAGAATCGTATGTTCTATTCACACCAGGGGTGCTGATTTATAATTATCCTAGTTGAGCCCAGAATTGGGACAAATGGATAGTCACATCCCATTTTCTTCTTAGGCACTGAGTATATTGGGCATATACTACCATAACAACTACAGGGTGCAAGCGAGGATTGCTTATTACTGCTTACTGGCAATGGATGTGCATTTCTAGGTCACTGATTCCAGCACTGCAGAATTCAAGGCAAACAGTGCATCTAGCCAGTGTATAAAAGGGATTTATATTCAGGATGGCCAGCATCACAGGATGGCTTCATACTCTGACTGGATCTGCTTGGGTAGCTAACTATAAAGGAAGCCCGAGTATCTCCAGTAGAGTCCTACCTAACGAGAAATACACTTGAGTTTGGATTTATTGATATCCAAGTACATTGAACTAAAACATACACTGAGCGGTGAACACAGGGAAAAAAAGTGTATTACAAACAGCCAAAGAAGGAGTGACTATAATTTCTCCTTTAATCCTGAATTCTGTATCCTATTTTATTGTGAGGGAGTTCATTAGCAAAAAGGATAAAATTTAAGATCGAGATCTTCCATGTAATGTTAAGTACTTGTCTATCAGAGCATATCATCTAAGAGATGCTGTTAGCCATTTTACAAAGTTCTAGGAGCATATACTTATCTTTCTAAGTTGGTTACATTCAGCCATGATGGTATTCAAGTTGTTGACACATGATTTGTAAGAGGATTTCGTTTTCCTTAAACTTCAATATGAATTCTGAAATGAAAATCTAATCTTAAAATGAGTACAGGGCAATTTGTAAAAACATCTTAAAACATGAGTGCAGGGAATCTTGAAATATTAGGAAGAATAATTTTTTTGGTGTCAGGAGAAAACACCGTAGGAAGAGCAGGGTCATTAGGAGCTCATTTGCTGAGCCAAATGTGGGCCTTGTGACATGTATAAGCTGATCTGGAGAGTGATATTTGCTTAAGGGTACAAATGTCTATCTCTGTATTGAACTCAGAAGGCACTGCTAGAATGTAAAATAGATATCTTATTCTTTAGTTCCAGAAGGAAAATTAGGTATTTTTAGGTATTATTGATTCTCTAGCCTCTGTCTTGAGTTTATAAAGAAACCAAGGACCTCAGAGGCTCCTGTCTGTTGTCTCAGGGTCACTTACCTCAGGTTGATTCTTAAGATATTTATGAGCTAGTTATGTACACACACACACACACACACACACACACACACACATGGATATAAGTGCATACATAGAATTGCATGTGCATATTACAAGGGCATTTAAAAAAGTCATGGAAAAGTGTAATGAAAGTATGAGTTTATTTTGGTGCAAAAATTTCAAAATGCAGCTTTTAATGATGTGCATTTTCCATAAACTTTTTGGAGATGTTATACATATATACACAATTGTTTCTTGGTGTCCATGGGGGATTGATTCCGTGATCACCATAGACACAACAATCTATGGATACTCAAGTCCCTTACAGTTGGCCTTTTGTGTCTGCAGATTCCACATACACAGATTCAGCCAACTGCACAATTGTGTGTGTGTGTGTGTGTGTGTGTGTGTGTGTGTGCATGTGTGAAGTGCTTTGACTGGAGTGAAAATCTCTCTAGAGTCATGGTTTCCAATGCAGTCTCACTGCTTCAGCCCACAAACATTATGCAATTTTGGGCAAGTCATCTCGTTTTGGGTGATCACCTAGTTATGAGGAACCTGCACTCAGTCTATGATATTTCTTTTTTTCTTTCTTTCTGTGTGTGAAGAGGTTTTTGCTATAGGGTGCATGTGCTTGCCAGAAAAACAGAGAGAGACAGAGAGACAGAAAGTGAGAAATTACTCCCCAAGGGGGATGGTCACACCACAATCCCTTCTCCTCCATTCTTCTCTCGGGATCTTGGCACACACACATGTGCACCTGGCGTGAGTTTAAGCCACTGGGTCTGGGACTCGAACTATGATCAGCTACATGGTAGTCCAGTGACATAGCCATTATGCCAACTACTGGTCCCCTAAACATACTTTCTCCATGTAGACTTTCAACTATGTAATAGAGGTCTCTTATGTGCCAGGTACTGTACTGGTACTGGGGAAATTATAGTGAAGAAAATTTGGGAAGGGCCAGAAAAAGAGGAAAGAATATTTCAGGTGAAGAGAAAATAAATTGCAAGGCACTGAAATGGGAACTGCGAACTGGTTTGAGAAAAGCAAGGAGATTGCTCTGCCTGGAGGAGAGTAAAAGAGCTAAAGTAAATAGTTGAAGTTAAAGATGGAAAGAACATAAGAGAAAAGAAAAAGAGGATATGGGATTTTTCTCTGGGTCAGCTGAGTACCATCTTAGAGTATTGGGAAAGTGATATGACCTGACCTATGTTTCTCAAAAATTTATTTATTAATTTGTGAGAGGACATGTGTGCTTGCAAGAGAGAGAGAGAGGAGAGGGAGAAAGCACCCTTCAGTGGGGCATGGTCATGCCACATCCTTTTTCCAGTTGTCCATCCTATTGGGATTTGGGGCATACACACATAGGCACTCTGTGCTTTTCAAGCATGGGATTCAAACCATGCAGTCAGTCATGTGGGATGTGGATCCCTTAACAATCTGGCCAGGGAAAGGTTCTGACCTGTGTTTTAAAAGAAACCTCAGCTGCTATGTTTGGCATAGATTCTAGGTGGTGGCAAGGAAGGAAGTAGGGAGAAAAGTGGGCTGTAGAAGTAACTTAGAAAGAGATGCTTACACCAGGAGTTCATGAAGAGGTAGTAAGAAGAGTTAAGACTTTACATAATTTTTTTTCTTTTTTTTTTTTTTGAGAGATTTTCACTGTAGGGCGTGTGCGCTCGCCAGACAGACAGAGAGAGACATAGAGACAGAAAGCGAGAGATCACCCCCCAGGGGGGATGGTCACGCCGCAATCCCTTCTCCTCCATTCTCCTCTCGGGATCTTGGGCACGCACGCACACGCGCCCGGCGTGAGTTTTAAGCCACTGGGTCCGGGACACGAACCGCGGTCGACTACGTGGGAGTCCAGCGACATAGCCATTACGCTAACTGCTGATTCCCAAGACTTTACATAATTTTAAAAATAGAGCTAATTGGGTTGCTAATGAATGAAAGCTAATGGAAAGAATGTAGGGTGTGACAGAAGGAGAGGAAGTAAGTACGCACCAAGATTTGTAGCATTGGAAGTGGAAAGATGGGTTTTCACTTATTGGAATTGTGAAGATTGCTGTAAAGAGCAGCTGTGAAGTATTTGGTGTTTTGGGGGGATATGCATTCTATTCCAAACACAGAAAGCTTGAGATATCTATTTGTAATCCACATAGAATTGTCAAGTCAACAGCTAGAATTTTGGGCAGAAGTTGGCAACGGTCAACATCGATATAACTTAAACCATGACATCTCCAAAGTGAGTGAGTGTGTATATATACACAAATATTTGTTTTTGTGTATTTGATCTCCCCAAAGTTCACAAAAAATGTGTACTATGAAAAAATCATGCATTAATTTAAAAGGTTTTGGTACCAAAATAAACTCATACTTCAATTTCATTTTCCATAACCTTTTGGAAAGCCTCTCATAGATATAGAAGATCTTAGACAAAGCCTGGTGGCCCTATTGTGTCCAGAGGTCAGAGAGATGGGAGAAAAACTATATAAGGAAACTGAAATGAGTGATCAGCAAGGAAGTAGGAGACACAGGAAAGTGGAATGACTTGAAAGCCAAGAGAAGAAAGTGTCAAATGTGGCTGTTCAGTGCATCTGGGATGAAACCAATTAAAACAGGAATAAAAAAAAAAAAAGTCTTCAGGGAACCAGCAGTTAGCGTAATGGCTATGTCGCTGGACTCCCACGTAGTCGACCGCGGTTCGCGTCCCGGACCCGGTGGCTTAAAACTCACGCCGGGCGCGTGTGCGTGCGTGCCCATGATCCCGAGAGGAGAATGGAGGAGAAGGGATTGCGGCGTGACCATCCCCCCTGGGGGGTGATTTCTCGCTTTCTGTCTCTATGTCTCTCTCTGTCTGTCTGGCGAGCGCACGCGCCCTATAGCGAAAATCTCTCTCAAAAAAAAAAAAAAAAAAAAAGTCTTCACACTTTAATCCATCACCAGTCAGGTATGAGGTACTAGTTCCTCTTCTGACTTTGCTGACCCTAGAATTTTCAGACTCTCTTGTCCTTTTATTCCTCCTTGCAGAAGAAAATTCTTTTCTGGGTTAATCTCTGAAAGTACTTTGTCAAATCCATCCAGAAATAACCAGCTCTTGTTATTAACATTCTGTTGTCTCATCACTTCCCATAGAGCTACAATGTAACTAAGTACATGAACTGTCTCAGAGGTTATCAGACATAATTGTTTACCAGATAACTTGCTACTTCATAATGTGGCTTGCCATCTTTTCAGCATGTAGTATAATTTTCCTTACCAGTCATTTTTTAAAAGCCAATGCTATATTAAGGTTTAGGTGTTATGGTTTTTAGCAGTGACCCTATGAGAATGAATCAAATGCTTGGTGGTCTCCAAGTTCTAGTGATCTTGTTTTTCAGTCATGTGAAGTCCACTGCAGTCCACTCTAGGGTATCCATTCTCTAGGTCATGGCTGAGCCTGGCACCTCTAACTCTGAAAGAGGGGAAGAGTAGTTGAGTTGAGTATCAGTAGTTAAGTTCTTCCACTAGGAAGTTACAAATACCATTCCCAAAGCAAAACCAGAGGGCCAATCTTTTTTTTTTTTTTTTTTTCTTCCATAAGGCATGTGTGTTCACTGGAGAGAAACAGACAGAGGGAGAGAGGGAAAATGAGAAATCACCACCCCCCCGGGGCGGGGGATAGCCATGCCACAATCTTTTTTCTCCCTTCTCCTCCCAGGATTTTGGGCACACATGCACATGTTCCTAGTGTGATTTTCTTGCCACTGGTCCAGAATTTGAACCACAGTAGGCCATGTGGGAATCCAACACCTTAACCATCATGTCACCTATTGGCCCCAGAGGGCCAGTTTTAATTTCTAAGATTTGGAGGAGTAAGTGGAGTTGAAGGGGAAGGGGGAAGAGGAAGAAGAGTACAGAGACAGTTTAAAGTCAACCTCAGAAATAGTTTCTATTTTTATCTTTACAATTACAAATCAGTGTTTAGCCATATGAATTCCCTTTTTATATCTTCTTGTGCAATATGACTATAATTTTCTTTAAAAAAATTGTGCCTTACTTCTGGGTATGTCTGAAATGACAGAATAGTTAGCATACTATGAACAAATAAAGTTTTCAGTAAAACTTCCATGATCCTCTCAGAGGGAGAAATTGTGCTATGTTTTTATAGTGTGAACTCGACCCTAAAGTAATTCAAGCCAACTGTCAGCAGAACCTAATAGTAAAACTATGTTGACCCTTCACCCAGACCCTTGCTGTTACTGCTTCAATGTCTTTCCAAGGCTTCACCTTTGTTGTTCCTACATTTTCCCACACGTGCATATTGAGAAATCACCTATTTCTAGCTGCCATCTCCTTCACTTCTCTTTTTACTTAAATATTCTGTCATCCTTTTTTGTTATTGTAACAGACTAACTTGTAGCTTCTGTAACTCCTTTAGTGATAAATGTTTTTTAGTGATATGGTGATACCATAAAGCAACTGTTTCACACCTCATGCAAACCTATGAGTTGATCTATTACCCGAGAACGGGTTATTTTTCATTAATGAAATGTTTAAATCTTAGTGTTGGTCAAGGGAACTTTGTGTTCACTCTGTCAGAGAAAGTGTCTTTTTCATTTAGTCTGTTGTAATGAAGAACTACAGAAAAGTAGCTTATAAAGAAAAGAAATTCATTTCTCACAGTTCTGGAGGCTGGCAATCCGAGATTAGGGTAAAGCCCCTATAGAATGCTGACTTCACTGGTACCAGCAGATGGTGTAATGGTTATGTTGCTGGACTCCCACAAAGTTGACTGTGGTTTGAGTCCTGGAGCTGGTGTCTTAAAACTCACACCAGGCATGTGTGTGTGTTCATGCCCAAAATTCTAAGAAGAGAATAGAGAAGGGATCGTGGCATAGCCATCACCCCTGGGGACCTGGGGAGTGATTTCTCACTTTTTGTCTCTCCGATAAGTGCACATACCCTAAAGCAAAAGTCTCTCTTAAAAAAAAAATACTGAATTCTCATTGTACCCTGAGAGAGTTCTTTGTGGATTTTTCCCTTTGAGAGATTTTTACTATAGGACACTTGCTAGAGAGACAGAGAAAGACAGAGAGACAGAAAATGAGAAATCACCCCCAAGAAGGGATGGCCATGCCGCCATCCCTTCTTCTCCATTCTCCTCTTGGGATTTTGGGCACACAAGCACATGTGCCTGGTCTGAGTTTTAAATCACCAGGTCTGGGGCTTAAGCTGCAGCCAACCATATGGAACTACAGTGCCTTAACCACTATGCCATCTGCTGGCCCCTGTGGTACTTTTGATAAGGGTACTAATCTAACTTATGAAGATTCCATCCTATTTAACTCCCAAAGATCCCATCTCTTAATATCATCACATTGGAGGTTAGGATTTCAATATCCGAACTTTGAGGGGGAGACAGACATTGTAAAGAGGGATTTGCAGGGGTGACCAACCCCACTGAAAATCTGTATTCCACTCAGTTTGATTTCTACTTGTGTATTCATCATACGAATGAGGAAAAATCAATAGATAAAAGTGACTTTGTTTTACACAGGTGTATAATTCTATGAAAGTAACTAAATCTCATTATTAAGTTGTATTTCAGTGCAGCAATACATAGTTCACAAATTGTTTCATTGATTCACTCTCTTTTGCATTTTGCACAGCAAATAGGGATTGTGTACATTATTCCTATTTTACAAACAAATAAACAGAGGCTCAAAAAAATCTAAACTTGCTAACATTTACACAGTTAGCAACTGACAAAGCATTAATTAAAACCTATGTTATCTGGTTTTCTTTTATGCCACTTCCACAAGCAGTTTCCTAGATAATATAAAATGAAGAGTATTATTTTTTTTTAACTCACCACCTTAAATTTATTTTATCTTGTTAAACAAATAGATGTACTGAGAAGAGCACATGAGACTGTTCAGTAGTGCCTCTGATTTACCTGTGCATCTTCAGCTAGTTAAGTTTCCTTTTGTGTAACTGACCATGGGGCATCTGAAAGTGATTCATTTGTGGATTCTTCAAATATACTCTCAACACTATAGAGGGGGTATTCTCTTTATGGGTAACTCTTCATGAGTTAGCAATTTAAAAGAAAATTTTTAATTGTTCTCCATCAGGTGGAATGCTTTGGCATTTTGACTAGACTTATTACAGAGTTAAAATATGTACTTCTCTCTTATCTTTTCCTTTTGTTAACCAGACTTGGAGTTTCAGAGTGAACACCTTGATATGGCTGGACTAAAAGTCACTGCTTATCCATACTAAAAGGATTGAACCATTAGTTAATTTTGGGGTGAGACATTTATTGAGTAAAAGTTAAGAATCAGTTCTCTAAGAAGAATAATCCTTGAAATCTGGGTTAATTTATTTTTTTTATTTTTTATTTTTTTGGTTAATTTATTTTTTAACTTTTTTGTCAGCTAATTATGAATGCTTGGACAACTTTAACTCTCTCTACCTCGTTTTCTTTACCAGATGCACAGAGGGTATTACTGCAGATTTAAAAATTATATACACATTATGAGATGCAGTTATGTTTAATTTACCTTAACTTTGATGGAAAAGGTATCACATAATCTTAAGATAATTTTATGATTAATATTATTATCTAAGATGATGTCAATGCGAACCTGTTGGGGGAATCCCATGAGTGACCATTCCATAGGGTATAAGAACAAAAATAAGTACTTTTGGTTTCAATTTCTCTGTATTAGAGGATCTGATGAAATAACAAAGTTTTATGAAATTCCATCAATTAAGACTTTAGATAGGACATACTATCCATTAGAAAACTGGAATCCAAAGTTTAAATATTAATAAAATAAAAGTTTAATTTTAAGACTTGACTTGAAGGGTTCATGCAACATATATTGGACCAGAATTAGAGAGAGGGCAATCTTACTTCTGTTCTCAGGTGAGGTTTAATGGGTCACACAAGCAAGTGTTCCCACTGTAAAGTAAAAATGCCTAATAAAAATATGAAGATATTAAAGAGCTATGGAGGCAACAGAATAGATTCCAAATAGGAGCAAACATATCAGAGATGAGGTATTTATCCCCCCCCTCTGTATGTGTGTATTTAATTTAGGGGAGGGTGATTTTCTGATTTTGGAAAGGCAGCCTGCACAGGAAGATATTCTATCTTGAATAAAGTATTAAGTCTTTCCTGGTTATACAGGAAAGTTGATTTAACTATAAAAGTAACAGATTTTTTAAAATGGAAATTTTGCACTTGTCCTAATGTGTAATAGAAACCAGAATCTAGGTCAAAATATTTTGAGACGAAGATTAAAATGTCTACAGTCTTGAAATGCAAACATAATAAATACCCATTTAGGAGCTGATCTTCCTAGCAAGCTTCTTTTTGGGAGCAAAATTTGAAACTATTAGAGCCAGAAGAGTAGAGGGCTAGGTTTAAAAACTCTCTAGAAAAGATAGAACTCTCACAGAACTTATTATGGCATAGGAAACAGAATCCTATCATACTCAATCCAAAACATGGAAATCCATGCCTTAAGAATATAAATGAACCTAGGACCAGCAGTTGGCATAATGGCTATGTCGCTGGACTCCCATGTAGTTGACCGTGGTTCAAGTCCCGGACCTGGTGGCTTAAACTCACACTGGGCGCGTGTGTGTGCATGTCTAAGATCCTGAGAGGAGAATGGAGAAGAGATTGTGGTGTGGCCATGCCCCCGGGGGGTGATTTCTTGCTTTCTGTCTCTCTGTCTCTCTCTGTCTTTCTGGCGAATGCACGCACCTTGTAGCAAAAACTTCTCCAAACAAAACAAAACAAAAAAAGAATATAGATGAACCAAAAGTAGAAAGTGGTATTCAAACTGTAACCCAGCTCTGACCCCTATGAATTTATAATTGGTTTGAGTCAATCAGTTACCTACTTTATCAGGAAATAGGAACCTGTCTCTAGTGGAAGATGGCATAATATCATCTGGACTATAAATGGTCCTTTTATAAGCAGTATCCAACATGCAATAAAAACTCATATGCACAAGGGCTGGCAGGTGGCATAGTGATTAAGGCCACTGGACTTCCACATGGTCGACCATGGTTTGAGTCCTGGACTTGGTGGCTTGCTTTCTCACCCACTCACTTTCTCTGTCTCTGTCTCCCTTTCTGGCCAAATTAAAATAAAAAAACCCCAAAAACCTCATATGCACAAAGAGGCAAGCAAATTTGACCTATTATGAAGAAAAAATGTTGATGAGAGATTCAGACTTACAAATTATCCAGATTGAGAGTTATCATAAAGTACTTTAATTACTAAAAATATGCTCAAGAAAAGAGAAGGAAAATGAACAAAATAATTGAAAGAATAAATGGTCAATAAGTAATTAAAACTGACAAAAGAAACATATATCATAAGGTTGAAAAATGTAACATTGAAAATTACGTATTTGGTGGAGAGTTTAATAGCAGATTGGAGAGAAAATATAGGAGTAAAGAACTAGAAGATAGGGTGGAATAAAATGCTAAACTAAACCTTAAAGAACAAAATTAATAACAACAGTGCTAATAAAAGCCAGGATAAAGTGTAAGAGAAATATGAGGCACCTTCAGAAGACCTAACATATGAAAATTGAAGTCTTGTAAGGGCAAGTGTGAAAAAAATGAGCCAGAGCAATATTTGAAAAGATAAATAGTGAAAATTAAAAAACAAAACAAAACAAATCAATTCACAATTTCCAAAAGCCTGGTAAATTCAAACCAGGATAAAATCAGATAAAAGCACATAACAGTAAAATTGTCAAAACCAAAGACTAAGAAAAACAAAAAGGCTATAGGAAAGACTCATAGGCAAGAAGCCATAGAGAAATACTTTCAAAGGGAAAGCAATATGAAACATAACCAACTTCTCAACAGAAATTATGAAAGCCAAGAGACAATGGAATGATAACTTTAAGTGATGAATGAAAATAATTACTATAAAAGTTTTTCAGAATCAGAATAATTTGTGTCAACTTGTGCTAAAACCCTGACTAAACTGAGCCAGTAGAGAAAGATGTTTTCTCATGCCAGCATGCCTGATGTCAAAAACTATTGTTTATAGAACTCTGTCTGAACCATAATACTTTATTAAGATCACTGCAACCTGACACAAGAACTACTTCTGTGAAAATCCCTGCCCAGGGACTGCCTGTCCAGCCTTGGACTGATGGCACTTGATGTTATGTTATTGATCTTGGTAACTGACGGTAATTGTCCCAAAACAGTGATTTTACTCCTCCTCTTCTTTTCCAAGTTGTGCTTTTTGCATTAAAAACCTTTCTTGGGGGATGGCTTTATAGCCTAGTGTTTAAGGAAGCTGAATCTCATGTGGTTGGTTGTGATTCCAGTCCCAGTCTCGGTGACTAGAAAAACAGGGTAGGGATGTATGTTTGAATGCTCAGAATCCTGACAGGATGGAGAAATGGAGGAGAATTGATTGCAGTATGACCACTCCCCATATGAGAATGTTTTTTCCTCTTCCTTCTATCTCTATCTGTCTTTGATGAGCACACACACACTCTGGCAATTAACATACATACACACCCACTCACCCACCCATGCACCGTTATCCAAGGACTGAAAAACCTTAATGGTTTGGGGCTCTCTGAATTATGCCCATCCAGGCTGCAAGCTGGCCAAAGTCCTCATGTTTTGGCTTAAAATAACCTCTTCCAATATTTTAGAGTTTGAATATTGTAGGTTGATACTTACAATTTAGAACCCATATATTCCAGTAAAATTTTCTTTTAAGAAATGAAGGTGTGGGATTAGAAGATGGTGTAATGGTTACATTGCTGGACTCCCATGTAGTTGACCACAGTGGAATCCTGGACCTAGTGACTTGAAATTCACAATGGGTGCCTGTGAGTGCATGCCCCAAATCCTGAGAGGAGAATGGAGAAGGGTAATTATAGTGGGGTCATCCCCCTTGGAGATGATTTTTCACTTTCTATCACTCTGTCTCTCCGGCGAGTGCACTTACCCTACAGCAAAAAATCTCTCTCTAAAAATACATACATGCATACATACATATACATACATAAATGAAGGCATGGCAAAAATATTCTCAGATAAATAAAAGCTGAGGGTATTTGTCACCAGAAGTTTGTAAATTATAATAAATAATAGGAGAAAGGTTGTGGCATGACCATGTGCCTTTGGCAGGTGATTTCTCCATCTCTCATAGCTCTCTGCCTCTTTTGAGTGAGCTCACATTCCCTCTGGCAATTTAAAAACATAATTAATAAAGGATATTCTTTAGGCAGAAGAAATATGATCTAGATGGAAACATAAAAATATAGGAAAGAGTAAAATAATGCCAGAAAGAGTTAACTTGTGGGTAAATATAAATGAATATTAACAACATAAAACAATATCATATACATTTTATATTATAGGTAGCATGATGAAAATAATAGAAGTACAGTAAAAGAGATTAAGGTGTTGTGAAGTACCACAATTAGTAGCAAAATGTACTAATCTGTATTAAACAGTGCTAAATAAAGCAAGAGCGTTTATATTTCTAGCATAATTACTTAAAATAGTCACAGATTTATTTCTCTTGTGGAGTGAATAAAAATTAAAAAAAAAGGATAATAAAATAGCTCAATCAATGCAACAGAAATTAGTGAAGGAGTAAAAAAGAAACAAAAATGAGACAAAAAATATGTAATAAGGGGTCAGCAGGTGGCATGGTGGTTAGGGTGCTGGACTTCTACATGGCTGACCATGATTCAAGTTCCAGACCTGAAGGCTTGCTTTCTCACTTTCCCTCTTTCTCTCTCTGTGTTTCTCTATGATGGCTATAGCAAGTTAAAAATAAAATAAAATAAAATAAAATAAATTTAAAAAAGGGTAACAAGATGGTAGGTACTTGTGGAGCCAGTCAGTAGCATGGTAGTTAAGATGCTGGACTCCCACATGGCCAATAGTAGTTCTAGTCCTGAACCTGGCAGCATACTTTCTCACTTTGGCCCCATCTCTCTCTCTTGTGAGCACAAGTGCCCTATAGCAAATTAAAAAGTAGTAGTAATAATAAGTAAAATTAAATAATTATTAAAAAAGGTAGCTACTCATAAGCCTCAACTATCTCAGTAACTGCAAAGATGCTTATGAACTGAACACATACTAGAACAAATAATTTCTAGAGTAAATTGTATATATTATACAAAGGCATAAGACATGTTTTAATATATGAGAATGTAGATATTTTAAATTAATTTTCATATGTGAGAATATGGTGCAAAATTTTTTTGGAATCAAAATTTTTTTTCGTAGGTCATATGCAAAACATAGAGAATTCCCTTTAACAGGGAAGACAGAAGATTTATGTTCTAACAGATGTTAGGTACAGCAGCTACTTAATAAATTTGACCTTCCCCTTAGTATATTATGACTTTCAGAGGCTAAGGAAACAAATGCAATAATGTTGGTGTTATCTTCTGCATCTGGAGCCATATCTTGCATAAAGAAAGATAGCAATGAATATTCATCAGTTCTACTAAGCATTATGATTCCTAAAGAAAAATTTATATCACCACAACGTAATTCTCTCCCCCCAAAAGAACTTAAAATATTTAATTACACATGCATAGTGAGATTCATTTTTAAAATTTTTATTTTTTTTCTTCCATGGGAGAGAAAGAGAGACAGGCACCCCGACAGAATCCTTATGCCATAATCTATTCCTGGTTATCAGCCAGCCAGGATCATGGGTACATGCATACATATCTGGCATGCTCACAGAGGCCTCAGGACTTGAACTGAGGACCTCTTCCATGTGCATTCATCTCTGCCACTCCTGTACCACTCCCTAGTCCCAAGACTCATTTTATAAAGCACTCTCACATATTTTATTTTCTTTGCTTTATAACCTTGTGGGATTTGCTGTTTTAGGATAATTATTCCAATTTTTTGTACATGAAGAAATTAGAGTCTAGACAGTTCAAGAGGGAAGCTCAGTATAGAACTAAGAGATAGAACCCAGGTGTTTTGACTATCTAATACCCATGTTTACTTATATATATTATACATACACATATATTAACATATATGTGTATTACACGTTATATGTAATATATTACATACCATATATAATTATAAATATTATAAATGTTATTTATATATTATAAAATTATAAATATTACAAATATATAATATATAATAACATATAAATTATATGTATTATAATTATAATATA
>NW_006159850.1:12376597-12413856 GCF_000334495.1 Tupaia belangeri chinensis | reverse complement strand
ATACATATATATGTATATATAATATATATAATATAATAATATATATTATATATAATGTGTTTTTAATATATATGTATGTATATATAGTATATATACATATATATGTATGTGTGTGTGTGTGTATATATATATATATACATATGAAACTATTTAAACTGACTGCTCAGGCACTCTAGCTGGATTGTAAACTACACTGTGCACGTGGACCATTTCTGAGTAAGAGACATTTACAAAGGTTGGTCCTTCACTGCCAATTACAACAAAGCAACTGTTCAGAGCTGTTGGGATTAATACCATTCTGCTCTGAAACTTGGATGAAATAAACTGGTAGTGAAGATGAGAAGGTATAAAGCATGGGGATATGAATTCTGGTTTCAGAATACTAATTAGAGCCAGGATTTCACAGTGAATTATTTATATTTCTATCATGTGGGGACTCCCAGAAAGCAACTGGGCCAGTTCCCACACTGTAACTCACCAGACAATACTAAGGTTTTATTTTCTAATAAACTGGGGAGAGTTTTTAATTAGTAATTAGAAAATGATTATACTTTGTCTATAAAAACACATTTCTTTGATTATATCGATGTGACTATGTAATTACATTTCAAATTAGTTTCAACAATGTTTAATGCAGAAATTTTAATTCTGGTCTGATCTCCCAGATAACTCAGGCATGGGCAGGTCAAGAGTCATCTTCAAGTATGAATACACTGTTTTTGCTCTTGAAGTGGTTTCTCAGCTCTGTCCTGGTATTCTTTGCAATGCACAGCATGCCAGTGACGATTTAATTTCATTATTCAGTCTTAATATTGTACATAATTAATTTTTAATTATGACAAGTCCAGATCTTTCATTTTTACTGAAGTAGCTTTAATAGTTCCATATTATTTTAATAAATATTACTTAAAACTGTTTCTATGTTATTCAATATTTTTTGTAATGATTTTATATTTAAGTATTACTTATTAATATTAATTGTTACTCTTTAATAAAAACATATTGTAGTTCATTAAGGAATGCCTCTAATGAATACTTGCAGGAGAAGCTGGATTCCACATGGCCAATAAGAGTTCAAGTCCCAGACTTGGGGGCTTACATTCTGGTTACACACACACAAACACACACATACACACCCAAGAACCTGATGGGATGGAGAATTGAAGAAAAAAAGGATTGCAATATGACAAGGCCCCATTCAGGGATGTATGTGCATACTCTCTCTCTTTTTCTCTCTCTCACACGCACATGCCCACTGACATTTTAAAAAAATGAACACATTGAAGTTAATGAGGCCCTAGAGCTTGTGGAGCATTTTCATGTGAACATGGTAGGTCCTGAGGCACAGGTACTAATAACTGAGACAGAGGAGCAGGAGGTGGGGTGTGACTGTCTAAGGCCCTGTGTCTCCAGCCAGTTCAACTCTGTCTCTGCCTGGGTTGTCAACCCTGTTTAAAAATGTTATTAATGCCCTCAAACTAGTGTTTGAATTTTTTCTTTTTTTCTTTTTTTAACATTGCATGGATCTATCAGGAAAATGCTTTTTGTTTGAAAGACAACCAAAATTCTTTGCCTAGACCAAACATGTACAGATTCATTTAAAGCTGCACTGTCTGCCAAAGTACCCACATGTGGCTGTTTTCATTAAAATGAATTAAAATGAAATAAAATGAAAGTTCAGTTCCTCAGGTGTACTACCCACCTTTCAAGTGCCTAATATAATATGTAACTCATGAGTACCATATTGAAGAACACAATGTAGTACATTTCTATCATCTTAGAAATTTCTGTAGGATAGATAGCACTAATCTAAACAAATTATTCACTTCTGAAAGAAATGTGTATAGTTATTTTCTCCTGCTGATGTTATCCCTTTAATAAGAGAACGTTTAAAACATTACACATTTAGCCAAATGTTTTGTGAAATGGCTTTATTCATTCATTTATTCATTCAACACATATTTAAGTACCTATTATGTGCCAGGTACAGGGTTAAATGATGTAGAAAAAGGGCATGCTTGCTATTCTTATTTGATTAAATAGTTTAAATATTGGAGATATTGAAGATATCTCCCTTTTATGTGATCGAGTCTTCTCATTGGGAGGTAGATTGATTTGTTGAGCTTCCTAACAAAGTATAATCTGAAAGTAACGAATACAGTTGTAAGATATGAGGAAGGAAATATAATGTAGAATACACTGATCAGTGATCTCAGAGCACCTCTATCACCGCTTCTTGTGGATTTCTTCTTTCATTTTCTGAAATACTATAATTCTGGTAACATCAACACTTCAGAAAGGTGATTTGAAGTTTATTTAAGAAAGCAAATTTGAGCGTAAACTTCAAATGAAGTGAGTAGGCAGATCCAGAAAATCTACAGGAAGAATATTTGAGAAACAACAATTAACAAATTATAAGCAATACAAGGTAACATTTGGAAAGACATGGCAAATTATGGTTTATGTGGGCTTTTGAAATCAGTGACAAAGAAATATGATCATCACATACAATTATCCCTTCAAGTTCTTATTTTGAGTTTTATATTTAATGTGCTAAAAAGGCAAAACAAAACCTGACTCTATTTGAAGAGATAGTTGGTTTGATCCTGCGGTGAGAAGAGATTATAGTCCTAAAATAGCCTGCACGATGGAGGATTTACCTGGGATTTAAGGGCATTAGTTCAGAAAGCTAGGGTTAAACAACAGAATGAGTTACTTAGGAAAGGTAAACCTAGTTCCTATTTCTCAAGGGCATTTTGCCTTAGAACAAGAGCAGAATTAGACTAAGGATTGTTTGTAAGATAGCATGTGAAGGAGACAGGGTTTAATATGCTAGCAGGTCTTCTCCAACTTCCATGTGAGATTAATATCTCTTTGATTTAAAAACCGGTACCACCTCTTCTCAAAGCTAAATTAGCCACATTATTGATTTCTTGTGTGTTCTCAGAATGGTTGTCTGAGGTCTGGTCTTCTTAAGCAGGCTTAATATCTTCTCCTAGATGCTAAGGTTAGCGATAACTTCCATGTCACTAAATGCAAGGGGCCTTTTTTAGTCTGTGGCCCCCTCCCCATCTTCAGGCAATATTTGGCACCTTTCTTCATCCTTACAGGATTTCTTCATCCTTACAATTCCTTAAAGCAATCTTGGGCCAGGTGGTGGTGCAGAGGTAATACAACTGGACCTGCATGAGAGTGATCTTGGGTTATCTCCCAGGACCTCAGACTTCGGGAGCACACTGGGAGCATGTGTTTATTTATTCTGAGCCTGGGAGTGGATTACAGCGTGAAGGCTCTTTTGGGGTGCCTATCTCTCTGTCCATTTCTCTCATGGAAGGAATAATAAACTTAAAAAATCTCAGAGATCATAAACAATGGAAAACATACACCGATCGCTCCTGCTGCATGAACAACACTATATCCCTTCTTATTGTAGCTTTACAGCCCTTTTTGGATGGAGCCACCAGTAACTTTGAGTTACTGTTCCACTGTGTTTCTCCCAGTTATTTCTCTTGCTGTAAATGATAAATTTATAACAAATTTAATCATATCATTTCCCACTTAAAACCTTTGATTACTTGTTATTGCATTCAGAACAAGGTCTAAATCTTATAACCCACCCAATGAGCCCTGTGTCACCCGATCGCCCTCTAATTTTTCAGCCTCAACTTACTAGTTATCATTCATTCACTTATTTTTTTACTTATTAAATCTTTTGCTCGTTCTGCCTTTATGGTTTGAGTACTGTTCTGGGATCTGAGGATACAATAGTGAACAACACATGCTAAAATGATTGTCTCTCTCTTTTTTAAAAAAGATAAATGTTTTACTTCTATGAGCAAGAGAGATAGAGGAAGAGAGAGAAAAAGAGATAGCACCCCTAACAGAGGCTTAATACCATGGTCCATTTTCGTCTTCAGCCAGCCCCAGATCATGGGGAAGTGTGTGCCCAGTGTACTCAGGGAAGTCTGTGGATTTGAACCAGGAAACTTTTCATGTGGCATTACCTTACAGAATGTCCTATTTTACCACTGTGCCACTGTCTGGCCTCTAATTATCTTCCTGGATCTTACAATCTTTTTTTTTTTTTTTTTTTTTTCCAAGCCAAACTGTATCCAGCTTTATTAAAGATACTTTTCATAAACAATCATAGTATTTCAGGCAAGACATGGGCAGACAATCATTAACAGTTTACAACAACTTTCAACTCCCTTTTTCAATGGATTACCAGAATCAGAAAACCACTATAAAACCAAATTAAGTCTTCATCTGATGCTCTGAACAGGGAAAGTTTAGAGTGAAGGTTGATATTTCACATTTAGCATGTTGTTTAACAGCTTTTCACGAGCCGATCCCGATTTCCGGGAAATGAAAATGGCAGAATTATCAACCTGAGGATCCAACAATATAGGGAACCAGCAGTTAGCGTAATGGCTATGTCGCTGGATTCCCATGTAGTCGACCGCGGTTCGCATCCCGGACCCGGTTACTTAGAACTCATGCCGGGCGCATGTGCATGCGTGCCCAAGATCCTGAGAGGAGAATGGAGGAGAAGTGATTGCGGCATGGCCATCCCCCCTGGGAGGTGATTTCTTGCTTTCTGTCTCTATGTCTCTCTCTGTCTGTCTGGCGAGCGCACGCGCCCTATAGCAAAAACCTCTCAAAAAAAAAAAAAAAAGATCCAACAATATAGAAAAGAAACTGCTGCTCTTTTGAAGGATGCCATCTTAATGTCATTGGAAAGCCCAGATTGCCTGATATACTGATATAACCAATTTTCTGTGGTCAGGTCCCAACAGGTCTCTGGTGTAAGGGAGTTAAGTCTATGCTGAAGGTAGAGAGGGAGAGGACATAAAAGCAACTGTCAAGTTTTCCACACCACAAGGCATCTGTGCCAAGGTGGCTGTGTGTCAGGGAATCCTTCCTCTCAGGAGCCAAGAGGAAGTCTCTCAAAACTAGAAGGGAAAGACGTCCAAATAAATCCAGCTTCAGAGACATTCTATTAGTGACAAATGCTCTTTGCCCAAAAAACAACAATGAAGTGTTCTGTGTGCTAACAACATAGCTTTAAGAAAAAGGTAAAATAATTTTTTTCATTTTTATAAAACTTGAAAATAGTTTTTCAAACTGTACAGGTACCAGAAGTCCACAGTTATCAAAAATGCACACACTTTACTTGGCATCTTCAGCACCTTCAGCTTTCTGTGCCTGGTCTTGTCATAACCCTGCATTCTCTGCAGGGTTACTTCCACCCTTGCCAGCATCAGGTTTCCCCTTCTCCCATTGGGCACCTTCTCTCCCTTCTTTGAGGGGGCCTTTTAGGCTTGGGCTCTGGCTTTAGAGGAGCAGGTTTCACAGACAACCTTGCAGATCTTCTCTGTGGTTTGTCTTTCACCTTGACTTTATCTCCTTTAGCATCCCCTTCAGCCCTTCTCTTGGGCATAGTGGTGACGATGGTGGGACGTAGGCGCTAGACGTGGGGGATGCAGTGGTATACAGGCTTTGGTCAGTCTGAGGATCATGCTTGTCTCTTCTTCACACTGCTCCACAATCCTTTTTTTAAAATTTATATATATAGAGATTTTTGCTTTAGTGTGCATGCACTTGCCTGAGAGATAGAGAGAGACAGAGAGACAGAAAGCAAGAAATCACTCCTCAGGAGGGATGGCCATGTCACAATCCTTTCTCCTCCATTCTATTTTTGAGATTTTGGGCATGCATGCACACATGCCTGGTGTGAGTTTTAAGCTGCTGGGTCCAGGATTCAGCCATGTGGGAGTTAAGTGATGTAATTATGCCATCTGCTTGTCCCCTGGACCTTACATTCTGTAACAGTACCTGAGGGTGATCTGGTGGTGAGAAACAAATGATAAGCAATACATAATGAAAATTAAAATACATTAATGATAAGGGCAAAGAAGAAGCCAAAACAAAACAAAGCAGGCAAGGGCATGTGCATGGTAGGCTGGCCAAGGAAGGTTTTACCGAGATGACAGTTGAGTAAATATTTGATGAAAGAGAGAGAAGAAACTATCTGGTAAAGAGAATCCCAGGTATAGGAAAAAGCAAGTGTAATGTCCTGAGAAAAGAGTGACAAATTCTAAGATAGTTACTAGTTTTGATAACTTTTTTGTACATTTCTTAGGTTTTAAGTACTTTTTCATTTATTTATTTGTGGGCAGTTTTTGCTATAGGGCGTGTGAGCTCACCAGAAAGAAAGAGAGAGACAGAGAGACAGAAAGCGAGAAATCACCCCCCGGGGAATGGCCACGCCACAATCCCTGCTCCTCCATTCTTCTCTTGGGATCTTGGGCATACATGCACATGTGCCCGGCATGAGTTTAAGCCACTGGGTCTGGGACTTGAACCGTGGTCGACTACATGGGAGTCCAGTGACATGGCCATTACACCAACTGCTGGTCCCTCTTCATTTATTTTATTAAAAAATTTGCCAGAGAGCACATGTGCTTGCCAGAGAGACAGAGAGAGAGTGAGAGAGAGAAAGCACCACTCAGTGGAACAAAGTCATACTGCAATCCCTTCTCCTCCGTTTCGCCATCCTGTTTGGATTTTGGGCATGCACACACATGCACCCAGCATATTTTTCAAGCTGATGGGGCTGTTATTTGAACAGCATGGTTGACCATGTGGGATCTAGCTCCCTTTACCACTAGTCATGTAGATGGTCCATTTAGCAATTTTTAATAGATACCCTTTAACAGATTGATAAAGTTTCTTTCTATTCCTAATTTTCTGAGAGTTAAAAACTTTTTTGAATAGATTTTTTTTCCAAGTGCTTTTTCTGCATTTATTGTGTGATCAGGTAGGCTTTGTTCATTAGCTGTAATATGATACATTACATTGATTTTTTGAATGTTAAGTCAATTTTGCATTGTTGAGATAAGTCATGTTTACTTATGGTATGTTTTCCTTTTTTATATATTACTGATTATGAATGGCTAAAACAAGAAGTTGAGAAATTTCATGACAGCTCTATAGCACAATGATTGAGTCCTATGTGTAGGGAGCTGGATCCCATATGACCTAATGCAGTTTAAATCCTCGCCCTGATGCTTGAAAAACATGCCAGGTGTGTGTGTATGTGTGCGTGTGTGTACACACACGTGCATGTGTGTGTGCAATCCCCAAATCCTGATGGGATAGAAACATGGAGGAAAAAGGATTGTGGCATGACTAATTCGATTGGAGATGTCTTCTCTCTCTTTCTCTCTTGAGAGCATACATGCCCTTTGACAATAATTAAGATGAGGAAATTGAGAAGTTTTCTATCAGTGTTCATAGCGGTCTTACTGGCTGTGTTTCCTCGAAATGTCTGGGCAACACTGACCTAATTCATATTTGCGACATCTCATAGAACATTTTTTCTTTAACAGAACTCTCGACTCGTGTTTCTCTTGCTGTGAGAGTGATTGCCATGAGATATTTCCTAGGCCTTTCAGATATTAACGTCCTTTCTTTGACAATTTCAAACACTTTTAAACTAATACAATTTGATCCTATTTAGCACCAAGTTTATTGTATCTTACGTATACATAATACTCAACTCAATAATTATTTATTGAGTAGTTATTTGCCTTCTAGCCTATGTTTTAGGCTAGACCATTCATTTGTAAAGTTTCTATTTTGAGGGGCAACTTCCACTCAATAATCCATCATCATGACTCTAAGGGATTGGTTCACCAATTTATGACCTCATACCACTGGGAGCCTTTTTCTTCAGCACATACATTGCAGTTGATATGTGTACATTTCTTTTTGTAATTGTCTCTCCATCCAACTGCAATCTCTGTGAGGACAGAGGAATGGAATCTTTTTCACACTTTGTATCTTCAGCAACTAAGTGCTAGCACATAATAGGCCAGCATTAATTACTGAATAAAAGAAGCAGATGAATGAATGAATGAATGAATGAATGAACAGGGAGATTATTAGCTCGTAGGACACCATTTTTGGAGCATCTACCTATTACCAAGTTAAATAAGCACAAGAACAAAGTGTTATTTTTCTATTTACATATGGATGAGGGAAATCTAAAAGCCTCAATTATTTCAAGGCCCCTGCAAGTCAAACTAATATCCCTCACGGAAAGACTGATGCTGTACAGAGATCATATTTCAATTTGGAATAAGACATTCACCCTGAGAATAACTTAATTATTTGATTATACAGAGATTAGCTGGCTTATAATGTTCAGCTTGTTTCTCATTGTACCGAATATTATTTTTATTTCTGGTATTTCACTAAAACAACCAGTGCTTTAACTGGATTTAGGGATTTCAAAGAACTGAGCCAAATTGGTGAAATATATATTAAGCTGTAGAAAACGTCTCTTTGTTATCTATACCTAGGGGGAAATGATGAGACAATGCATTCATTACGTTTCTGAACACATCAGTTGCTTACTTGACAGACTGGTCGGGTCCCCTTGGCCAGGCAGAGTGCCAGATTCTAGGCTCTGTGTTTGACTTATTACTAAATGGAGATTATTTCCACGTGAAAATAGTTTGTGATATTGACTTCTTATAAATTAAAGACTTTGAAGTTTAAGCCATCTTTGACTTTTGGTAAAATAAAAAATATTTCTTTATTTTTGCCATAGTTATTTACACTGCTATCATCCCCTGGGAAGGAAACATTATGTAAACGGAAGCCCAACTAATAAGCAACATGTATTGTCCAAGTGACTATGTAGTGAAAATATGACTTAGCATGGTGACTGGTTAATGGTACAAACCCACTGTTATTGTTAAACAAGTGTTGTAAGAGAGGAGGGAAAAGAGGTTAAAAATCATCTCTATTGCATGTTTGCATTTGGGTTGGGGTAAAACACCTTTTGCTAGCCCATCTTGCCAACAAGTCCCTGCCATGTCTAAAATGTATGATGCATTCTTTTGGTCTCTGTATATATATTTGTAGACAATTTGCCTGACAAAGAGACTTATTTAATATAAAAACTAGAAAAAATTAAGTAAACTAATTTTGCTTTATCAGAGAGGTGACTTTTATCAATGTAACCTTCCCTTCTGTTGGATATTTAATTTTTTAAAGGTTTTTGCTATAATACACATGTGCTCACCAGAGAGAGAAGGACCGAGACAGAGAGAGGGAAAGTGAGAAATTACCCTCTGGAGGGATGGCCATGCTGCGATCTCTTCTCCTTCTTTCTCCTCCTGGGATTTTGGGCACATATGCACATGCACTTGATTCAGGACTTGAATTGTGGTCAGCCATGTGGGAATCCAGTGCCTTAACCACCGCACCACCTACTGGCCCCTGGATATTTAATTTTACTAAATATTTTTGTAGTTGATGGGTTAAGACTTGTCACCCTCTGAAGTCCTCACACATAGAACTTGGATCTCTACACTTTTATAAAATTATTTTGTTCTATCGTGTCTACCACAAATTCAGACACTTTCTAAATATCTAGGGAGAGTCAAGTCCACCTTATTTTCTTTCAAAATAATGTTATATAGGAGTTTCAATGCACAAGTAATGGATATTCTAGGCAGTGGAGAAGAGAGGAAGAGGAGATATGATCAGAGAAATAATACGAAGTCCTTACTAAAAGCAGGAGGACTTTGGTTTTCAGATTGTCCTCAAGGCAATGGCTAGAAAGGACCTTCACAAAAACGTCTCATTGACTAAGTAGGAGCCACCAAAGAGGTTTAAAGGAGGGAGAAAAAAGATTCCTAAAAGAGGAAAAGAAAATGGAATATCAGAAATCTCAACCACAAAACAGGATCCTAGGAAACAGCTGGGTAGTACTATTATGATTCTGAAGAAATAATCTCACCTGAACATCTCTAATAAACAAAATGTCTTATAGAATAAAGGCAATATCAAGAGATATAATTACTTGGATGTACCATGTATGATTTTCAGGAATTTCCTTAAGATTTATCTAGCAAAAATAATGAAAGAAATTTGCAGTACATGTGTTTTGTGAAATATCTTGCCTTTAAAAATATATTTTTTATATAAATTAATATTATATTTTACATTTATCATATAAATATGATCACATATAGTTATTTTATATTTTCTAGTATGTTAAGAGACATAAATAATATATATCTTATAATATATTATTTACATTTTATTTTTTAATCTTTTTTTTCCCCAATTGCTAGAGGGTACTTGCACTTGCCAGAGAGAGATAGAAAAGAGAGAGGGAGCAAGCACTCCCCACACTGGGCCATGGTCACACCACAGTCCCTGTTCCTTCATCTTTTCACCTTGTTGGAATTTTGGGCACATTCACATACATGCCTGGCATGTTTTTCAAGGCAGTGGGACTGGGATTTGAACTGCAGTTGACCATATGGGATCTGGTTCCCTTAACCATTAGACTGTGGGGCTGGCCCTTACTTTTCATTTTTTACATGCTAATTCTTAACATATATTCTTACATATATATGGAATATATATTTTATTATACATTAGTTCTTTAATATACATATATATATTTTTCTTCTGAGAGAAATTTTTGCTACAGGGTGCATGTGCTTGCTGGAGAGACAGAGAGACAGAAGGTGAAATTACCCCCCCTCCCCCAAGGGAGATGGCACACAGCAATCCCTTCTCTTCTAATATCTTCTTGGGATTTTGGGCACACATTTACAGATGCCCAGTGTGAGTTTCAAGCCACTGGGTCCAGGACTAGAACTGCAGTGAACTACATAGGAGTCCAGTGCCTTAACCATGCCACTTGCTGGTCCCTTAATGTATATTTTAAAAATTATTAATGTAGGGACCAGCAGGTGGCATGGTGGTTAAGGTGCTGGACACTCCCACATGGCCAACCATGGTTCGAGTCCTAGACTTGGTGGCTTGATTTCTCACTTTCTCACTTTCTCTCTCTCTGTGTCACTTTCTGGTCAAATTAAAATAAATGAATGAATAAATAAAATTAAAAAAATTATTAATGTTAGAGGTAGTGGTGTTATCTTTTGAAGATATTTTGATCAACTAGATTGGAAAGAAATGTTGACATATTGAAATGTTTACTTTGTAAGTTAAATAATGTGATTGAATGTATAAAAAATAAAATAAAAAATTATAAAAAATTATTAATGTTAAAGTGATAGATTGTGTTTTGATTTTCTCGGAGCACACTGCAGAAATACTGATAAATGGGGAAATTTAATGATCATGTTGAAATGAAAGAGAACCAAAATCCTTGCCCAGTTTTCCATTCTCTAGCCATGACCATCGAAGACATGTCATTCTTTAAGGAAGTACAACTCTGACAGCAGAGGGACTCCTGGGTAAGTTTTACATGAAATACATTTAGAAAAATAAAAACGAGATCAATTCCACTCAAAACTACTATAAAAAAATAGAAATTGAGGATCAACACATTCCAGTTAATGAAAATTCCTAGCAAAAACCCTTTCTGAAACAGAAAAAAACTGTGCCATAGTGCTCCAAACTAATTTAAAAAGAAAACACTGAAAATCAGGTATTCAAAAACCAAAAGTAATGGACAAAATGGAAGAAATATCATCAGAGTTGTCTGAACTTAAGAAGGAAATTGGAGTAAAAGACCTAACTATGTCAGAAACAGCTAGTAAGTTACAATAAGTCACAAAGGAGAATCGATTTGAAGATTTTAATATAAGATATTAAAGAAAGTCAGAAAAATAAGATGATTAAAATTAGATAAAGGAAGAAGTAAACTGAGTCAGAGAAAAGAAATGAAAGATATTTCTTATATATTTTCTCTACTACTGATCAATGAATTGATCATCTATTTATAATTTATCTGTCTAAATATCTATATATAACATATATTTTTGAACCATATGAGAAAACAGAGTGCATATAGCAGGACAATTACCCCATAATCTTTCTGTATATATCTCTCTATCTCTCTCTCTCTCTTTTTTTTTTTTTTTTAGATTTTTGCCTTAGGGTGCATGCGGTTGTTAGAGAGAGAGAAAGAGAAAGAGATAGACAGACAGTCACAGTGAGAGGAAAAGTGAGAAATCACCCATCACCCTGGCTGCAATCCCTTCTTCATTCTCCTTCTGGGATCCTGGGCACACATGCACACATGCCTGGCATGAGTTTGAAGTCACTGGGTCCAGGACTCGAACTGTGGTCGGTCATGTGGGAGTCTAGCCATGTAACTACTATGCCAACTACTGGTCCCCTGTATGTATTTCTTATGAACAAGGATATGTACTTGCATATGCACAATAGAGTTATCAAATGAGGGGAATTTAACGTGAATATCACCTATTGTGTAAGTCATATTCTGAGTATATCAATTGCTCCAATAATGCCAATTTTAACTCTGTTATCCCAGTACAAGGTCCCATTCAGAGTCACGTACCACATGTAATTGTCCTGTCTCTTTAGTATCTGTTAATGAATAGCTCCCGAGTCTATCCATCTTTCCTGAGAAAATATAGGCCAGGTATTTTATAGGATATGCCTTGATTTGCATTAATTTGATGTTTCCTCATGAATGGATTAAAGTTAATGCATTTTGGGGTGGCTTGCAACGCTGAGACCCTGTTGAGGTGCCTGTCTTTCTTGCTCATGGAAGAAATAAATAAAATGTATGTAAAGTAGTGTGGGGAGTTACTCTAAGGCTGTGTAAATATCTTACTTCTCATCAAAACATTCCTTTAATTTAAAATTAACACCCATTCATGCATGATTCTTGCCTGAATCAGCTTTTACTACAGTGGTTGTAAATGATGTTCTAACTCCATTAACTGTTCTATATTTGTTGTTGAAATTCTCTTGTGTTGAAGAGAGTTTCCTTCTTTTCCATTATTCATATCTATTTGCTCTCAGAATGGGTTTATGAATTCTTATTTTAGTCTATGGGTTATCATCTGTTACCCAGTTACACAAGGTTTGTTCCTGTTATACAAGATTTGGTGAATAGGAGCTACTTCAAGCTTCCTTCTGTGTCCTTTTAACATGTTTGTGTCATTTTCTGAGGTCTGCTTTATTTTCTGACAATGCAAGATATTTCAGACTCATGTGATAAGTACCCCAACATTTTCTCAAAGAAGCCTGTTTCTTTCTAGAAAACAAGACCTAGAAGCCAAATCTTCTAGAGTCCCATTGGTTCTGGGCCTTTTGTTTTATGTGTGTGTCTTTTACTTCTAATTCCAGTCCAGTCATTTGGGACCATTCTTTACCATCTCATATTCCTTGTTTGCTTCTCATTTTTTTATGTAGAAAATCCAGGTGATGTAGAACCTTTTTGTGAAAGGGTCATTCTTTCTTGCACTTTACTGAAGCATCACCTTTGTTAAAATCCATGTGTCCACCTTTGTGTAACTCTGCTTTCCAAATCTCCATTCTATTTGAATGGAATATTTTTTTCTATCCTTGTGTTACACTGTGTTGTCTTAATTACAATAAATCTTAATGTCTAGTTGTGTGAATCCTTCAACTTTGTTTATCTTCAAAATTGTCTTGGGTATTTGTGGGCTTTTACAGTTATATATACATTTTAAAATCAGCTATTCAATTTTCACAATATAAAAATCCAACTGGGATTTTCATTTGGAACATATTGAATGTGTCTATCAGTTTAGAAGGAATTATTATCTCCATCATATCTCTGTCAGATTCATAGACATGTGTCTAATCTGTTTAGATATTTTTCTATTTTCTCTCAATAAAGTCTTCAGTTTTCTGTGAAGAACATATTTGTTTGGCTAATCCCTAAGTATGCTTCCTTATGCTTTTATAACTGTCATTTAAAATACTTATTTCAACTTCTTCCTAGTGTATAACTGCAATGATGTGGATAAATTTGTCTTTGAAAGGATTTTATGTTCTGGAAGCTTGGTCCAAAGTGTAATGACATGGAGAGGTTGTGGACCTTGAAGAGGTGAGGACTACTGGGCAGTGTTTGGCTCATGGGGGCATCACTGTCATGAAGGGATTGACCCTGTCTCCAGAGAGGAAGTGAGAAGGGGTTAGTTCTTGAGAGAGTTGCTTGTTATAAAAGTGAGAGATGCCTGAAGGTCTCTCTCTTTGCATGCATCCACCTCCCCCTTGCTGCTGTCGGCCATGTTGTGACCAGCCTCACAACTTTGGACTTCCCAATCACAGAACTGTGAGCCAAATAAACCTCTATTCTTTGTAAATTGTCCAGTCTCAGGTGTTACAATTTAGCAACCCAGTAACAGAGATAACAATAGCAATGAAATTCTTTCTTTCTTTCTTTCTTTCTTTCTTTCTTTCTTTCTTTTTATATTTGCTATAGGACGTGTATTCTTGGAGAGAGAGAAAGAGAGAGAGAGAGAGAGAGAGAGAGAGAGAGAGAGAGTAAGAAAGCACCTCTCTGGGGAGATAGCCATTCTGCAATCCCTCCATTCTCTTCTTGGGATTTTTGACATGTATGTACACATACCAGGCATGTTTTCCAAGCTGCTGGGTCTGGGATTTGAAGTGCATAGTTGGCCTTGTGGGATCCACCACCAGCTGGCCCTGAAGTTTTTCATCCTGACCTTTTTCCGAATAATTTTACTTTGTTTCACTTAATAATTTTGTTTGTTTGTTTGTTAGAGAGATTTTTGCTATAGGGCATGTGTGCTTGCTGGAGAGACAGAGAGAGAAAGCAAGAAATCACCCCCTAGAGGGATGGCTACACCACAATCCCTTCTCCTCCATTGTCCTCTCAGGATTTTGGGCATGCATGCACATGTGTCTGGCATGTGTTTTAAGCTTCTGGGTCCAGGACCCAGGATCTCATGGAGGGATTGATCCTGTCTCCAGAGAGGAAGTGAGAAGGGGATAGTTCTTGAGAGAGTTGCTTGTTATAAAAGGGAGAGATGCCTGAAATTCTCTCTTTTCTTAAGAATCAGGTTAAGCATCATCTCAAGAAGTGCTTGATAAGTGGTAAATTAAATAATTTGGTTTATTGAATGTGGAAACAACCATGCATTTCTGGAATATATTCAACTTGAATATATTCTTGTGTATATACTTGTGGTATATTATCTTTTTAACATATTGATACTTTTTATTACAATCAACTTTGCAACTATGTTCATGACAGATATTAATTTATAATCTACATTTCTTGCAATGTTCTTTTCAGGTTTTAACAGGAGTTAAAGTTAACCTGAACTTGATAAACAAATTGGGACAGATTTTAAAAAATCCTTTTGCACTGTGTATCTTATGCATTGCCAAATGCCTGAGGAGAAAATGGCCCGGAATGTTGAGTTCACTTTTCTGGGCTTCACATCTCTCCAGCAAATTGGCTCCCTGAGCCCTGGCTGCCTTGGTAGTTCTCTGATAGCTTCAGCAAGAAGTTTTCTGTATTTATTCATTTTTCAGATATTTTCTTGGTGAGAGGTTCATTGTGCTGCAGACTGTCCCATCATGGTTGGAAGTGGAAGCCTCTTCCTCATGTTTAACCCCATCTCTCCAACTTTTGTTGTTTTTGCAAAGGGCAGGTAGATGGAGAATTTTTTGGCTTGTGTGTTACAAGTATTCATTAGAGACTTTTAGATTGCTGTCTGTGTTCACCTTCTCATGCTCGAGTGGGTTAGGAATGAAGAAGAATATTTACTGAGACAAATGCTCTGTCAGTCTGACAATGCTCTTTTCAAACTGGGTGCCTCTCAAAGCAGGTTCTGCATGGTTCATTACCCATCTGCTGCCCTAGCCTCATCTTTTAAGATTTGCTTTAGATGATGCTATTCTGCAGAGGTTTCTACTTTCTGGTACGTATGAGGTTTAGGTTAGGTTGTTGTTGAACTTTCAGAAAAGTTGAGAAACATGTTTTTCTTGGTTTCACTAATGAAGAATGCTTATTTTCATTTTGATAGAATCTCTTATACACATGGCCTGGAGGGATTTCTTTGGGTAAAATCTAGTGAAGTGTTTAAAAAATGCATCAAGATGCACACAAGCACACAAAATAATTCTGAAAGGTTAACTCACAATATTAACAAAATAATATTTTGTAGGTAAAAAAAATTAGTACTTTGAGTGATAAAATTATCTGATAAAATATATTTTTAGCAAATTTATTCAATTTGAAAAGTAAAAGAGACTCTTTCAACTCTATTATTGTGTTCACCACTAAACTTTTTAGTCTTTTACAAAATAATTCCTAAGATTCAGTGGTGGTAGCCCAAATTCATATTTAAAGACTCTTTATCACCTAAAATGGAAGCAAATAATAGCTTACAAATAAACATGTTATTAGAAAATAATTTTCCTGAACAAAACAGATAGTCTATCTTCATATGAGTGTATTAGGGCAGGAACAAAAATCTCAATTCTAATTTATTTGTTTTACAGATAAGAAATTGGTGTATTACTGATGTGAGCCCATTGTTCAAGGTAAGAGAGAATGAGATTTCTGTAACTCAAACTCAGGTGTTTCTTAG
This sequence comes from Tupaia belangeri chinensis, assembly GCF_000334495.1. Classification (NCBI taxonomy): domain Eukaryota; kingdom Metazoa; phylum Chordata; class Mammalia; order Scandentia; family Tupaiidae; genus Tupaia; species Tupaia belangeri. The sequence continues at coordinate 12,397,456 of NW_006159850.1, read as the reverse complement.
TGCCTCAGTTCTTCTCCAAAAGACTAGCACTAGATGTATTTGGAACAGACATGGATTTGGAGCCTGCCTCTGGTAATTACTAGCCACGGGTCTTGTAGAATGTGGGTAATAACATCAGCAGAGATGGTCTGCTGTAAGGATTAATGGAGTAGTGTGTGTGTGAAAGTGCTCACTACAATGCTTGGCACATAGTAGGGCATCAGCATATTTTATTTCTTCTCTCAATAGAAGAAACTTTTTTCTTTTCACATGTGTCTGATAGTAATCTCTTTGCTGTGTGTATTCTAGATCCCGTTCTCTCCTTTCTCCATTATTTTTGGATGATGGCTCCAAGGCTTATACCCTGTCCTGTTTTTAGGCTCTCCTAACTCCAGCCTTCGTACAGCACACAGTGTACAACTATGGTTGTCTCTCCTATCTAAAGCAAAACTTCCTCTATCCACCTGATGGACCCTACCCACCTTCTTTTTCTCTGTTAATCTTCTTTGGAGAACAGTTTCTTTTGGTTGTCTTCATGTTTACCTCCTGCGTTATTGACAGCTTAGTACAAGACAACTTCATCCTGGACTATTCATCTGCAACCTCAGCACACCCTCATGTATTCCCTCCTCTCCATCTCACTCAGTCTTAGAAAGTCCAGTTCATTCTGTATCCACAGTATTTCTGGATGCTCTTGAACTTTATCTAAAAATCATGATATTCTCACTTTTGGTCTTACTGATGCCAATATCAACCATAGGTAATAAAACAAATATGAGATTTAAGGTTAGTTACTATTGGCTTTTGATCCCAGGATATCACTTCTTTTTGATGTGACTGATAATTTTCTTAAACATGCTATGACTTAATGCATGTGCTTATTCTGGAAAATGGTAACAGTAACATCTACTAAACAGGTTTGTTATGAGGGGTAATTGATAAATTCATGCAAATCATGTATGATTTGTAGGCCCACATCTATCTATCTATCTATCTATCTATCTATCTATCTATCTATCTATCTATCTATCTATCTTTTTTATTTATTTCCTTTATTCCAGGTCCTTCTCTTCACTGACACCAATGTGATGTTTCTAAAGTATTTCTCTACACTTTCAAATCTTTATTATCTTTCACAAAAATCTCCTAGCACATTTAACTGACATCAAAGAATTTTGCACACAGGATTCTGTCACTATCTCCGAGTTGACTCCACCTTTTATATTTACCATGTATCTAGCCTTGCTCAGTTGTGGTTACTCAAATTAAGCCTCTGTGCTCTAGTTTGAGAAATCTCCAAAAAGTTCATAGAAAAATGCGTATTGTGAAAAAACTGTGGGCAGATTTCAAAAGTATTTTTTTGTACTAAGATAATCTCGTTTTAATTTCACCTTCGGTGAACTTATTGAAATCCCCCCATGTGTATAGTCCCATTTCTTCATAATACTCTCACCCTCTTGTCTTTCCCCATTTCATTGGTGTACTCATTTTTTAAGACTCAGGCTAAGCATCATCTTAAGAAGTGTTTGATAGAGGAAACAGAGAAGATTCTGTATCCCTGAAGTTCTTGAGAAAATAAACAGTGAAAATGTGATAAAATTTTATTGAACTAAAAGGATGTGTCACCACTGAGATGTGTTCTAGAAAACCAATAGACTCTAATGATACATAAAATAATTCTAGGGTGGGACCAGCAGATGGCATAATGTCTATGTCGCTGGACTCCCATGCAGTTGACCATGGTTGGAGTTTTGGACCTGGTGGCTTAAACTCATGCCTGGTGTGTGTGCGTGTGTGGCCAAGATCTCAAGAGGAAAATGGAGGAGAAGAGATTGTAGTATGGCCATCCTGCCTTGGGAGCGATTTCTTGCTTTTTGTCTCTGTCTTTCTAGTGAACATACACACCCTATAGTGAAAACAAAAGCAAAAAAACCCTCTAAAAAATAATAATAATTCTAGGGTCAGCAAGTGACATAGAAGTTAAGGCAGCTGGATCCCATATGGCCAAATGAACAGTTCTAGTCCCAGACCTGGCAACTTGAAAAACTTTGTGTGTGTGCATGCCCATAATTTGGAGAGGTGAATAAAAGAGAAGGGATTATGGTATGACCATCCCATTATGGTATGGGATGATTTATTACTGTCCCCTTCCTTTTATTGCTCTATCTGTCTTGCATCCTAATGCAAACTAAAAGAAAAAAAAATTCTTTGGGCATCTAGGCAACACCAAATCACATATTAAGGAAAGAAAACAGGTGTGGGATGATACGTTTTGACAGAATTTTGTAATGGAAGACAATGGAGTAACATAATTAAGACTCTCAAGGAAAAAAATTGAGAAATGTACATTATATTCCAATAAGCTGACATTCAAATGTATATTATAGCTAAATTTAAGAACTTTTGAGCATTCTGGGGACATTTTCCTCATTAACTTACTGTGAGCAGTCTACTAGAAAGTCTGTTCGAAGATATGGATCTAACAGCTATCTCACAAGAAGTGCAGAGGAATGAGTGACATAATAAAGTGACTTTGTAGAGAGAAAATCAGCCAAGTCTTGAGGTGGAAACTCTGTAGGACAAATGACCTGATAGTCAACAAATAAGCTGCTAACAAGAGACAAAGACAGAAAGAGGCCAAAGGAAAACAGAGTAGAAGAGGTCTAAGAGGGCTGGTTTATAGGCTAGTGGTTAAGACAACCAGAACCCATATAGCTGACTGCAGTTCAAATCCTCACCCAAGCAGCTTGAAATTCATACTAGGTGAATGTGTGTGCATGCCCAAGATCTTGACAGGATAGAGAAATGAAGGAGAAGTGATTGTGGCATGATCGCACCCACTGGGGGTAATTTCTCGCTCGCCCTTTCTCTACATCTCTCTCTGGTGAGCACACGTGACCTAGAGCAATTAAAAAAATAAAAGAGACATGTCAGTTAATTGTAATGTATGGATCCTATCTGGATCTTTTTGAAAAAGCATGTGTAAAATTTATGAATTAGTTGAAAAATATAAATATGTATTGGATATTTGATGTTAAATAATTATGATAAAAATTTGATAATGTGATTCTTTTAAAATAATGATACTATGTTTTAAAAATACATACTGAAATGTTTAAGACAAATTAATATGAGGTCTGGGACTTTGTTACTAAATATTTTCATGAAGGCTATGTGTGGGTAGAGTGTAAACCATACGAGATTGCAAAAGGGTGACTATATGGGAATCCGTTCATTCATACTGTTCTTTCTGCTCTTTGATTCAATGATAATTTTCCATAAGAAAAAATGTAATCATAAGCAGATGGGACTTGTAGAGGTAGGAACAGTAGAAAGCAGTGACAGATGGTCATCTGATGGTTAGGGGGGATTAGAAAAATACAAAATGACAAAAATGTTGCCAGCAGAGTTATTAGGCTTACACCATTTAGCAGAAGAACTCACACATATCAGTGGTCCCTGAGGAAAACGCTGGGATACCTATGGGTCTAATAATTAATCTTACAAGCGAAGACACTGAAAAATCTAGCAAATGTTAAGTTATGCTTTGCATTGTCTGCTTCAGAAAGCAGAGGCTCAGTTAATATATGTTACAAGATTTTCATTAGCATCTTGTCATGTTTGAGGGCTCAGCATATGACAGGATTTGGTCCAGAATCCCCACGACCCTTTGGCATATGCCTGTGATGATGGACGGGCACTGCTCAGATCTCCATCAAGAGAACCTGCTGCTGAGAGCATGGTTGACTGGCAGCACCAGCTGTCACCGCTTGGGTTCCTCTGCCGCATTCGTGCTGAGACCATGCTTCTCCCGGGCTGCTTTCAGTCAGTGACAGCGCGGTGGGAGTTATTAGTATTGGCCCATTTTTGCCCAACACAGGATTCCCTTAACAAGCAACTCTTGATCAGGTCTGCGACAGCCTGGTTGAAGTTTCTGCAGAATTGCGGTGGAATAAGGCTCTTCCCATCCAAGCCTCACTTCCCCTTTCTTTTCACAGCAATCCTGCATCTCAGTTTGAGGCTCCTCCTACCTCCTTTTTCTCCACCCTCTTTATCCACCACAGGAATTTCCTACAATAATCATCCTGTGTTTCTAATCCCAATTTGGCTTCTGCTTCCAGGAAGAACCAAACTATCAGAGATGTGCACTGAGAAGATGGGTTGAGCACCCTTCTTAGAACTCAGTTGGTTTGCACTTGATCTTTTGTTTTCCATTTCAAGAAGACAGTAGGAGAATTAAATCAGCAAATAGTGAATTATCATGCTGAGTTCTCAGAGAAGTCTGATTTTTGATGAAAACACTCAAGTGGCTCTGAAACTTGGCTTTGGATTTATGCATAAGGCAGCCTCATTGCAGGGCTGGTTTTACATTGATTACTTCCTTGTTGGGCAGAGGTACCGTCCTGAGTGGCATGGTTCTCTAACACCTATAAGTTTCATATCACAAACTCACAATAGTTCACAAGCATACAAATATTTCTGGCATCTATTTCGGAAGCGAGGATTACTACTTGTTTTCAATTATGTTAACCATGGCCTTTATACTGTTGTTCATCTCCATCCAGTTTACTCACCCCTTCGAGGTGGGCCTAGCCTTGATGGTTGTGGGTTGGTGATGTTTGTGTGACTGCCTGTTACATGTAGCAACCCACCTGTGTCAGAAAGCTTCCTGGGAAGTGGACTCCATCCCGCTCAGGGCTCATCTTCACTCCCCATGCAGCAGTACTGGCCTCTAGGAGCTGAGTGACAAAGTCCTTTCATATATCCTGGCGTGTTTGTGGGAGAGCCAGCAGGCTGACACCGAGTCTGAACATTTACAGGACAATGGCTGAACATGTTCTTTTTTGCAGGAGTCAGACCTTTCCTATGTGACTCTAATCATTAGAACTTCAATAAAACTCTTTCTAAACCTTACCCCATTCCCTTCCTCTTTCTTGGGTCTTGAGACTACCAACTCCACACATTCTCTTCTTCTTCATGTCTGCATCTCCACAATGTAGACTGAGCCATGACTGATTCTATCATTTCAGTATGTTTTATTTCTACAAAATCAAAATTCCCAGTATGTTTAAATATGCGTGAATAAGTGCAGAGATTTTGCTAATGTTCACTTGCTATTTACATATTTTTAAAAAATTTGCTAATAGGGTATATGCACTCACCATTGGGGGGCATGAGGAGAGAGAGAGTGGGAAAGGACCCCCAAGAGGGGATGACGGCTACAATTCCTTCTCCTTTACTCTTGTCTAAGGGATTTTGAGCACACATGCACACATGCCTGGTGTGTTTTTCAAGCTGCCAGGTCAAACCTGAACCATCCAGTTGGCCATGTGGCATCCAGCCACCTTAATCACCAGGTTACCTGGTTGGCCTATATTTCTTAATATAACTTTAAAAAGAAATTTGCCAGAGGGTGCATATATTTTGTGGAGGAGCAGGGGAGAAATGTAGAAACCCTCTCCACCACCATCCATGGAGGATGATCATGCTCCAATCCTTTCTGCAGTTCTCCTTCCCTTGGGGATTTTGGGTGCAAAAGCACATGTGCCCAGTGTATTTTTCAAATTGCCAGATATAGGTCTTGAACCACATGGTTCACCACGTGGGATCCATATGATGGGCCAGCCCAATATAATTTTTTACTTTAATAAAATAAATGTCCTTACTGATTTTTTATCAGGATATTAAAATTTATCTTTATTTTTTTTTATCATGAGTGCTAAATATAAGCAGAGTCTATAGTGATATACTCTTAAATTCTCAATGTTTCTTTTGGGGTAAGAATAAGTTGTATTTTCTTGTTAATATTTTGGAGTTATAACCAAGTAACATGGACAAGGAGGACCAGCCAATCCTGGTACCAAAGCTATCTATCTTGTGTTGAAGGACAAAAAAGGAAAACATATGGCAATAGTATATTAAAAGATTCAGAAGTTATCGTTCCCAGCACTTTGACCAATATGTTTTAAATGCATGTTCGGTGTGACAGCATATGGCAAAGTACATAATTTTTTTTAAAATGGATGAAAAAAAAAGGTAGCTCAAGCAGGGAGATTGCTTTTTAAAACTGATAATAGTACAGGTAAGAAAAGAGTTGATATGGGAGAGCTAAAGTGAGAACACAAAGCTGGTCTCGTGACTTTTAAAAAGGTCAAGATATCTTTGTTGTCACCCTCATTCCAGACACAATTCAAGTGGAACAATCTCATGGACATAGCCTGCACTGGATACCTTTATATTATTTTTTCGGTGAAAGAAATCAAGGCTCCTTCAAAGATAGTTGGCTATAAATCTTAGAGTTAAACAGCATAAGCTTGGATCATTTGTAGTTTTTATAATATTATTAGAGTTTGAAGGATATTTGCCACAGTGTTGAAAAGAAAAAAAGTATCAGACTTTGGAGTTATCCTGAAAACCCAGTGGTTGTGAGCTGGACATGGAAGATAATGCTCACAGTCAGTTAGCCGATGGCATGCTCATTAAAAAACTTCCTGAGCATCTCGCTGCACTAAAATAGGGAAGGCTGTGGCATCAAACACACGGACTTACTTGTGTGTCACATTGTACATATGAAATTTGTATGTTCTATAATCACATTTGGTTAACATCAAATTCACTACCACAATGATGGCTATTGAAAGGGATGAGGGCTAGCCCATGGAATAGTGAGTGTTTCAGGGAGATAGCTCCCACAAGGCTGGCCGTGTGGTTTGAGTCCTGGACCCAGTGACTTGAGAAACAAGCTAGACTCATGTGAGTGCATGGCTCAAATCCCAACAGGATGGAGAAATGGAGAAGGAATTGCAGCATGTCCATGCCCTATTGAAAGCTGCTTTCTCTCTCTCTCCTGTGAGTGCATGAACACTGACAATTTCAAAAAAGAGAGAGGGAGAGAAAGAAAGGGATGATGTTTTTTGAATATATTTTAAGAAGAAAATTAGGAAATATTAGTGTTATGTTGGAGAGTAGTTAGTAGATATTAATTATGACAGAAGAATGGCCAGGAAGCAGATAAAGAAATACTGTGCCAGGGCCAGCAGGTGGCACAGTGGTTAAGGCGCTGGACTCCCACATAGCTGACCCTGGTTTGAGTTCTGGACCTGGCTGACCCTGGTTTGAGTTCTGGACCTGGATGCCTGAAACTCTCACAGAGTGCTGAGTGCATGCCCAAAATTCTGAGAGAAGAATGGGGAGAAGGGATTGCAGTAAAACTCTCTCCCCTGGAGAGTGATTTCTCACTTTCTCTTTCTCTCTCTGTCTTCCCGGCAAGCGCACACATCCTATAGCAAAAATCTCTCTCTCTTAAAAAAAATACTATGCTGAAAGAAAAGCATCTTTTATTAAAGTGGGAAAATTGTGAGGTTAAGTGAGATGCATACAAATGAGATTTTACTTGTCCTGAGTCTTTGCATATGTGTCTTTGTTAATAAAATCAGTAACAATTAGAGGAAATGACATAAACTAGCAATATGTTTTTATTAGAACATATTTTGGGGTGTAGGAATGAAGCTCTATGTTTTAAAAAAATCATGTTTTGTCTTACTAAGAGAATCAGGAATTTTGAATTTTCTTAGGGAGTAGTGGTTCCTTTTTTCACTTTTTAGCTCCTGTTCTGTTTTCATTTGAATTCTTTCTTAATGCCTAGTAGAGGCCTCAGAAATTTCTTCCTATCATTATGATTCTAGTTTGGAGTATTTTCTTAATTCACATTTGTGTCATACAAGCATTTAGAAAACTGGGATTTCAATTTATTTTGGTAGAAGTCCCTCCCTCCTTAAGTCTTCAAATGTCTTTTGGCAGAAAGACATCATTTCAATCATTCAGTCATTTCAAGTCATTCATGTGGCATCTGAGGAAGAGAATTGCTGCAATTGAAAACTTGACCCCCAAATAACTCAACCACCCAAAAACATGGCAGAGAGAAATGAGCGAAGGGATGGGTACCCAGATATGTTGTCGTGGGCTAAGTTGTGTCCCTTCCAAAGTTCTTGTGTTGAAATCTTAATTCCCAGTACTTCATGATGTGACTGTGTTTGAAGATAGGGTCTGTAAAAAGGTAATTAAGTTAAAATGAGGTCATGGGTGTGTTGCTAGTCCAGTATGACTGGTGAAGTGGAAATGAGGACCCAAACACGCAGAAGACCATGTGAAGGCACAGGGAGAAGTCAGCCATCTAACCTTGTAAATGTGACACTTTCTGTCAGAAACAGTTTTACCGGCTTCTCAATCCTTATGTTGATGTGATGGTATTATTGGCAACATTCTTAGCATGACTTGTAGAAGAATGGTCAGTGAGTAAATAACCTTGATAAGAACTAGCTTCCAAATAAAATAGTGTTTATTTTTGTGGAAGCCATCAATTGTCTGTAGAAAAACAGTTCTTATCACTTTTCTGACAAAGGAGTATTCAAGACAAAGTTGAAAAATACTTTATTGTGTGAAGTAGTTTGGGCTCAGCTATAGACCTAAACTCTCACCTCCGTACTAAATTGGAATAGGCTATGGATGATTACAAATAAAAATTTGTCATTGCTGAAGTATCTTATCCACAACAAAAGACAAGAACAGGTATTTCTTAGCAAGTGGTTGATGTAGCTGGGCTCCTGAATACCTTCCTGTGTGTTGTTAAATTTATTGCTTTTCTGGCCTCTATAAAGGAAAAATTGCTTTGAAAAGATAAGCTCTGGGGAGTACAGTAACAAACTCCTGTACCTATATACTTTTATCCTTTTTCTTTCTGAATCCATTAAATTTGCTCAGCCGATTAAAAAGAAACTACCTTTTATATTGTTGGTGGAAATATAAATTAGTAGAACCATTATGAAAATCTGTATAGAGGTTTCTCAAAAAACAAAACCAAACCAAAGACAAACAAGCAAACAAAACTAAAAATGGAACTTTTATATCATCCGGCAATCCCTCCAATAGATTTCTATTGAAAGGAAAAGAAGCAAATTTGTGTTAGAGATAGCTTTATTCCAGTTTTTATTGTAGTACTGCTGACAACATCCAGGATGTGGAATCAACCAGAGTATCTATCAACAGATGAGTGGGTAAAGAAAATGTGGGTGTGTAGACCTACACCCACATCCACATACACCCAACTTATGCAACAGAATACTATTCAGCCATTAAAAAGAATAAAATATCATCATTTGAGGCGGCGTGAATTACCCTAGAGACCATTATGTTAAGTGACATAAACCAGGCACTGAACGAGAAATACTCACTGCAATGTGGCAATTGAAAAAAGATGATCTTGGCACCAGCAGTTGGCATAATGGCTATGTCGCTGGACTCCCATGTAGCAGACTGAGGTTCGAGTCCCGGACCTGGTGGCTTAAACTCATGTTGGGTATGTGTGCGTGTGTGCCCAAGATCCCAAGAGGAGAATGGAGGAGAAGGGATTGTGGCATGGCTATCTGCCCTGGGGGGTAAGTGATTTCTCACTTTCTGTCTCTCTGTCTCTCTCCGTCTTTCCGGCGAGCCCATACTCCCTATAGCAAAACAAAAACAAAAACAAAAACAACAACAAAAAAAAAACAAAACAAAAACCCCAAAAAAACTCTCAAAAAAAAAAAAAAAGAAAAAAGATGATCTTATAGGAGTAAAGAGTAAAATAGTGACTACTACAGGCTCAGAGAGTAAGGGGAAAGGGAGAGACATAGAGGTATTCATTAACAGATGCACAGTTATGGATAGATAAGAGCAGCGAGCTCTGTGTTACATAGTGTGGTAGGGTAACTACAGTTAATAGTAATTTACTGTACATTTTAGATTACCTAAAAGAAATGGCATTGAATATGTACAATATTCCTAATGCAAAGTAATGATGTATATGTTAATTACCTGATTTGATCACTACACATTGTATTCTTGGACTGAAAAATTACATGATAGCCTATACATATGTATAATTATTAAACTGATAAAAATTACCATTTTTCTTCCTCTTGTATAAATAGTCTCTAATTTAATTCCATTAATGTCTTTGTTTTAAGAGGCAATTTATTTTGAACTTATATCAAACTCTTAATGAATGAAATACAGAATTTTTTTCTTGATTTCATGTTCCAATTTTTTTCTTTATTTTTTGTTAAAACTCCTAGCATAGGAATTGCATATATAATTGTACTTTTACTTAGACTTCAATCTTTAGTTCCATCCAAAGACTTAAGCCCATACTCATCCATCCAGGAACAACAATAAAAACTGGAAAATATAATGTAATATCAGAACTACAAAGGAAGACAAAATGCATATTTACAGATGAAAGTATCCTACAGAGATGTTAAAGCTGGGTGAAAATTCTGCCTCTGAACATATTTGTTTGCAGAGAGAATACTAAAAGTAAAGAAGAAAACCTATGTGACCTTGAGTAAATTAAGTAAATGATCCTGTGCCTCAGTTTCCTCATAAGTGGGCATGATAGATCTAATACTTCATGGCCATATTATGAGGGTAAATCGAGCGTGTCAGTGTTAGCAAAGCATCGGTAACAGTGGCTGGTACCAAGTCAGCACTTTATCTAGGTGTATGGACAATAAAGAATAAAATAAATACTAAGGAAATATCTCAAAGATGCAGTTCTACCCAACACCTAGTTTTAAAAAATAATTTATTTATTTATTGTTATCATTATTTAATTTTGCTACAGGGCATGTGTGCTCAACAGAGAGAAAGAAAGGAGAGTGAGAAAGCAAGCTGCTAGGTCTGTAACTTGAACCACGATCGGCCATCTGGGAGTCCAGAACCTTAACCAATACACCACCTGCTGGCCCCTCAACAACTAAGTTTTTTAAAAAATTTATTTATTATTATCATAATCTTGTTTATATTACATTGAATAACATATAACTTTACAGTGTATTACATTCCTTTTTCCAGAAGGAATACCATGCATATCAGTCAAGGCAGTCATTAAAATCCCCATTATCACCCAATAGCTTTTCATTTTTTTTTCAGATTATTACTATTATTATTCCAATTATTTTTTAAACATTCAATCACTATTTATCATTTTGCTAGTAAAAAGACTTTACCCAACATGAAATACTTCTCAGGCCAGTTCAGTTGAGAATATTATACATGTTATCATTAACAGGTAATAAACCATTTCTATGTCCCACTAATGTCATGCCTCTCTATTTGTTCTCTTGCTATCCTTCTCTATACTCTTCTCTTCTCCTGCCCCGTTCCAACTGTCTTGTCATTGCTAACTATTTTAACTGTTTTTATGCCCGCCAATATTTCAATCTCTACCATAAAGTGCATATAACACTTAAGTTTTAAAAATTTTATTTATTTATTTATTTATTTATTTATTTATTTATTTTCACATTCAGTCACTGTGTATCATTATGGCATACCATATGAATTTTTTAGCACCTAATTTTAAGAGATAGTTCTCATTGGGGCCTTCGCCTAACCTACAGGACAGGGAGCAGTAGGTAAAAATGTTCTCTGATGACTGCTCTATTGCAAACACATTTATGGGATTTATGGAATACATTCCATGACTTCTCCCTCAATAAGCACCGAGGACAGAATGCGGAACTCAGGGAAAGCAATTTCGCAGTGAGCCAGGACAATATGTCTCGAACCTGAGATGTTCTAATGATCAGGATTTAGCTCTAGATTATAAAGAAATGGATAGACTAATTTCCTCCAAATAGCCTTTCATAAATACCAATTCTCTTAGTTGGGTGTTTTATCAGTTATGCAGTGGAAACATGGAGTTAGTCTCTGCTGGGGCATCACATGAGGGTACTACATCTTGCTGATAAAGCCAGAGGTGCAGTGTACCATTTGAGGGCCAACAGCAGGCATGTCTGTTTTTATGTCCTCACCATGTCACTGGTTGGCTGTGTGACCTTGGGTCACTGATTCCACTTTGGATCCTCCGTTCTCTTTCTGAGCATCTTCAGCCTCATAATAGCATCTTGAGAATGAAGGAGATGACATGCATGTAGCATTGAGACAGTGCACAATTGCAAAATCAGGAATGATGACAGGAAGACCCTGCCTTTGGCTACTTCGGTGGCTGTAAGGCTTTCAGGCTTAGATTTGTTACTTGTAAGTGTGTATTCTAATAGCATCTTTCTTGTAGGATTATTTCAAGAATTAAATCCAAACAGAGAGACACAGTGATTAACACGTTAATAAAGCCTATCTATCACTATATTTTATACTACCTTCTATTAAATGCCTCACATAGTACATTTAAATTGAATTTACTCTGGAAAAAAAAAGCATATTTTGGGAACAGATTTTTAGGAGAATTTCTTAACACTGTTTTCACAAACAAAATCCAAGTTATATAAAAAAGAAGCAATACTTGTGCATTATACAAGATCAGAAAATACAAAACTACAAAATAAAAAAATTAGATTTCTATGGCACAGAGATTACCAGAGTAACACCCTAGAATATACCCACCTACATTTTTTCTATGAATATATGTAGCATTTTATTCTATATAATATATATATATTTTTAAGAGATATTTTTGCTATAGGGTGCGTGCACTTGCCAGAGAGAAAGAGAAACAGAAAATGAGAAATTACTCTCCTAGGGGGTTGACCTTGCCATAATCCCTTTTCCTCCATCTCCTCTTGAGATTTTGGGCATGCATGCACACGTACCTAATGTGAGTTTAAGCTGCCAGGTCTGGGACTTGAACTCCAGTCTGGGACTGGAACTCATAACCATTACACCATCTGCTGGTGCTGTAACATTATATTTTTAACAAGATAAGAGCATACTATATACACTGTTTTATGATATGCTGTTTTCAGTTGACTCTCTTAGTCTTTACAGATCAATAAATTTTGTAACATCGAAGATCTAAATGAATATCCTCAAATGCTCCAATTATTATTATTATTTTACAAAGAGTTTGTCCAAATCAATATCCAGTACAGAACCATACAGGTGTGCTGGTGCTTTAATAAGTTTTTGTTTGTTTTTTGATGAGTTCTATTTCAGTCTAATTTATGTGCAGAAAAATGCAAAGATCTTAAGTGTGCAATTCAGTGAGTTTTGACACATGTATAAACCTAAGGAACCAGGATGCAAATGAAGATGTGGAAAATTTCACTGCTTCCACAGTTTCTGGGTGCCTATTTTGGTCCATTACACCCCCAGAGGCAACTACTTTTTTGATTTCTATTACTGTAAATTAGTTTTAACTGTTCGTGACCTTCATGTTTTATATGTTAACTGTCTTTTCCTTGCTAAGTAGAAATACATTATATCAGTATAACAAGATTTGTTTGCCTGTTCTCTTGTTGGAGTGGGTTTAATAATGGTCTCCAAATTGTTTGACACCCCTCCCATTGAGAAGTGAGGTTTATGTGTTGTATTTCAAATAGTCAGCATGGTTTAGTTTGGTTCCCTCACCTCCTATCTTAACCATGTTTGAAGGGAACTGAGTAAACAACTTATTAGGCCATTGGGAAAGTGGGAAAGTAATGCCATATTTTCCTATGTATTTCTATGCAAAAATGTGTGATGACTTTCCTGATGACCCAATATGTTCTTGTTGTACTTGTGTAGTTGTTATTATAATTACGACTTTGCTGTTTTATGCCATTGAATGTAACACAGCGACAGTTTGGTCTGGCAATGGTATTGTCTGCACCCCTTAAGAGAAAGGACCCCCCAGTCAGCTAGCACTGCTTTGCTCTGCTAGCTAGTCCTGCTCTGCTTGGCCTTGGTTCTGCTAGCTCAGCCCTGATGGCATTGGCTTGGTTTGACCTTGGGTCCTTTTGGCTCAGCTGCACACATTCTTTGAGCTCTAAGAGATTAGAAAGTGCTCTGTGAGCATTTTCTTTGTGTGTTAGAAGCTCCAAGAGGGAGGATGTGCTTGTGAGCTATGCTGTGGGCTTTGGGAGTCTACTAAGAGCTCTGTATGCTCCCAATAACTCAGCCAATAAACAATATGACGTCAGTGCCTTGTGTCTTTTTCCAACTCCCTATATCACTGTTCAACCCACCCCTCAGAGGAGGAAAGAATCTTGCAAAACAAGTGTTCACCCTTGAATCTATGTTCTGTGGCAACTTGACAGTAGAGTCTGGCAGCTTCTACTTCCTGTATCATGGGACACAGTCACCGTGCTGTGGGGAAGGTCATGCAGCATAGTGAAGAGGCTCACACCAAGAGATCCAGATGGCAAGGGACTGTAGCGATAATGAATTATTTTTAAAAATGATTTTTTTCAGTTTGACCATTTAAATGTTATTTTTAAAGTTTACATATCCTCATGAAATCCACCATCCCTTAACTCCTTCAACTCATCTTTAAACAAAGTCTTCAATGTACTGATAATAGTGTTTTCAAGTCTTTGTCAGCAAATATTAATAGGTGAGTCATGAGCATGTTCTGCCTTTACTGAATTTTCTTTGATCGATTATGGACCAATTTACCTGCCTCTTTACTGTCATATAAATTTTTATTGCATGACAGTCATGGTGTTTCATGGAGAATGAAATAGGATACTAGTTCTTTCTCTATTCTCAGAGGGCACAAAAACTTCTTTGAACAGACAGACAGTGCAGGGTCTGTTCTTTTAGAGTCTGCTTATTTGGAATTGGGTCAGGGCTGGACTGCTGCTGCAGTGAGTTGAGCTTAATGTCTGATTTCTAATGTGATTTAGGAGATGTTACTTTGAGCTTCAGCTCAACCCTCTACTTTCTTCACTACTGTTGCTACAACTGAGGGACAAATAAATCCCTTTGATCTTCTTAGGATTTGAACTTGCAGAGGTTTGATTTGTAGCTTAGTTTGTTATGATTCACATATGGATTCAACTATAGCAGGGCCCTGGGATCTCAGCACTATGAAACAGCTAAAATTTCTTCTGCCTTTTAGCCCTGCCTTCATAACTATTTCTGCCACTTTCTCAGAAAAATCCCCAGGAGCAGAAATGTGTGGGCCTGAACAATTATTTTTGCCTTTGAGCATTTACAGATGCCACTTTAAAAAAATTTTTTTTTGCTGGTCTGCAGTGATGTCAAAGCCTGGCTGGTTTCTCCTCCCTCCCTCTTCCATCTATGGCAAGTTCCCTCTTCCACTTAACCACAGTCACATCAGCATTTGCCCCTCCATGTGAAAGTGTCAATGGCTCTTTGCACATCTCTCTCTGGAATTTAATTCATTAAGGTGTTTTTTGTTTGTACTGTACTTTTATAGCTTTATAGAAAAGTGATTATTTTTCTTTTATTACTACATTGGGAAACAACGGTCCTTTGCATATTTCTACCTCCTAACCAGAAACAGAACTCCCTCAATAATTGTGAAGCAAATGCAAATGCTTCAAAATTCTTTTCTTATTTTGAACTTTGCTGGGATCAGTTGTGTGATTTATAAGATCTATATTGTAGAATTCCTTTAAATATTAAGCAGAGAGTAGAAGAGTATTGGATATGCAATTGGAATTTCTGAAGCACCAAATCTACCACTTATTGGTTCTGCAATTCTCCACATGTCTTTCAAAAGTAAGAGAGTGATTGACAGTGAGATGTAAACAGACCCAGACAAAGGTCACAGTCCCTCTAAGTAAGTACAAGAGAAAGGATTTAACTGCAGGGTGATGGCTCTACCAAGTTGGAGACTTCATAGCATCTTTTGCTTTGGAGTGGTGGCTTCCATGGCTTTCAAGTACCAGGGACAGACATTCTCTATCAATGACACAGCCTGTCTGTGCCATAATCTTCTCCAGCACATTCTTCTGGAGAGTAAAGCTGGATCAAAGCCTTTTTCCGAATGGCCTTTTTTTTTTTTTTTTTTTCCCCCTAGAGAGACCTTTTTGCTATAGGGTGCTTGTTCTTGCTGGAGAAACAGAGACAGATTAAAAAGCAAGAAATCCCCAGGTGAGGGATGGCCATGATGTAATCCCTTCTCTTCTTGGGATCTTGGGCATGCACATCTATGCACCTGGTGTGAGTTTTAAGCTGCTAGGTCCAGGACTTGAACTGCTGTCAACTATGTGGGAGTTCAGCGAGATAACCATTGCACCATCTACTGGTCCCATCCCTATGGCCTATTTGATCCTGTGACTGAACAGAGAGGCACCTGTCTTATGTGTCCCAGTGAAGGCAGATAAAAACTTAAGTGGACCCTGCGAGTGGTCCTGAGATGTTATGTCCACCTGTCCACCTTTTATTTTATTATTCTTATTACTTTTAGTAACATTCAATCACTGTATATCATTACAGCATATCAAAGACATTTCCACCTTTTATCACTTAGTGTGCACTTTAGTCCTGGGACCCAACTGGGAATGCACAGCAGGGAGTGTAGTCAATCAAGGATCACTTCCATCACCCCTGACATCTGATCATCCTCTATGGAAATGGCCTTTAGCCTTTCTTTCTTTCTTTCTTTCTTTCTTTCTTTCTTTCTTTCTTTCTTTCTTTCTTTCTTTCTTTCTTTCTTTCTTTCTTTCTTTCTTTCTTTCTTTCTTTCTTTCTTTCTTTCTTTCTTTCTTTCTTTCTTTCTTTCTTTCTTCCTTCCTTCCTTCCTGCCTTCCTTCCTTCCTTCCTTCCTTCTTTCTTCCTCTCTCTCTCTTGCTCTCTCTCTTTCTTTCCTTCTGTCTTTATTTTTTTTCTTTCTTCTTTCTTCTTCTTCTTCGAGAGGCAGAGAGACAGAGACAGAAAGCAAGAAATCACTCTCCAGGGGGATGACCAGGCCAATATCCCTTCTTCTCCAGTCTCCCTTCAGGATTTTGGGCATGCATGCGCGTGCACCTAGCATGCCTTCTTCTCCAGTCTCCCTTCAGGATTTTGGACATGCATGCACGTGCACCTAGCATGAGTTTTTTTTTATTTTTTGAGAGGCTCGCCAGACAGACAGAGAGAGACATAGAGACAGAAAGCGAGAAATCACCCCCCAGGGGGGATGGTCACACCGCAATCCCTTCTCCTCCATTCTCCTCTCGGGATCTTGGGTACGTACGCACACGCGCCCAGCGTGAGATTTAAGCCACTGGGTCCTAGACGCGAACCGCGGTCGACTACGTGGGAGTCCAGCGACAAAGCCATTACGCTAACTGCTGGTTCCCCACCTAGCATGAGTTTTTAAACTGCCAGGTCTGAGACTGGAAATGCTGTTGATTGCATACGAGTCCAGTCATGTAACCATTACACCATCTGCTGGTCCTAACCTTTCTTAAGTCTTACCCTGACACACTAGTAAGACATTGAAATTCTTAGCATCAAGTTTCTTGTGAACAAAGTGGGCTTAATACTACACACGCCTGGCATGTTTTCCAAGCCACCAGGTCCAGGACTCAACCTGCAAAGTCTTCTTAACAACTCCCACTGGCTGGCCCCCAAACAAGAGGAATTATTGAAAAGACAAAACTTTTAAAAATGGACCCCAAAAGAAATCTAACATCAAAGAGGCCAGGTGGTGGTGTAGTGCTGATGTGACTGGTCTTACATGGGAAAGATCCTGGGTTCATGTTCTTGGACCTTCCTGAGCATGCTGGCAGTGGCACGTGCTCGTGATCTGGGTTGGCTGGGATTGAGGATGGATTGCGGCATGAAGACCCTCTGGGGTATGCCTGTCTTTCTTACTCTGTTTTCCTCTGCTGTGGTAGAAATAAATGAACGTTAAAAATAAATATAAAATTAACAAAATACTACTACAACTCAACTCACTGCTAGTGATAGCAAAGTGGTAGGTGTGGACTGACTTTGAAAAATGAGGGTAGCTAATCCTATTGAAATGTAAAGGGAAGTCACAGGGATTTGGAGATGCCACATGTATTACACATTTACAAACACTATTGTTAAACAAAGATTCTGGCTAATTATGTGAATAGATTTGGCAATATTCAAGTTCTAGATTCAAGGGCAGTTCCTCTCCATTCATGAGAAGACACTAAATATAAAGGATGTAGGAGAAAATGCAAAGAGATAAAGGGAAGAAATATGATCTGCTCCAGATTTGTTCAATATTTTTGGCATGGAGATAGTTTATGATGTCAGTAATTGGAAACTATTGAAGGATTTTACAAGGGATTTCATATTCTCTAGCTTTTCTTCTTAAAGCATAACTATTTTTTTCATTTATCTTGCTTCTGTGCCATATCCGTTCTTTGTGCATTTCAGTGAAAACATTTTAGAGCTCAATCAACTGTTTAAATTATATTTAATATTGACAGAAGTTTGATATTGCTATTTCTTCAGACTTATACATTTACCCAGTATTCTCTTTTATCTCTAAGAATCATCATTTTGCAAAGTTGCATTGAAATGCATTTATTTTACAATCTGCTTTACAACATGTGATGTTTTTAAAGTATAGGGCCAAGTCGATGGACACTCATTCACCAGATGACTACCTAAGGAAATATTGCATGTCTTCCAGCTGTAATAATTTAACGTATGGGAATGTACATTGAGATAAATTGCAGTGCCAAAGACAGTTATGATCGACTTGTTGATTCACACATGTAAAATACATGCCTCCATAGAGAAGACATTGTTAGATGTCAGTTTTTAGATTAGTTCTTTCCTCCAGGAGGGTACAATCTCTAGAGAGTAGTGTTAGATGTAACCAGGTTGGATCACAAGTGAACCCCAGGGGCTATTAAATTTTGCTGCAAATGAATCCCAGTATATCTTTCTTCTTTGGCATATATGTATCAAAGCAAAAATTGCACAGGACAAAGTCAAAGAGGCTTTATTCAAGGCTATTACTGCAATGGAGTGAGGCCAAGACTAAAGTGTTAAGTTTAACTCCCCTGAACAAAGGGTAGGAAAGTTTTTAATGGCTGAGGTGGAGGAGAATGGTAGCCCTGAGTATTTGCTAATTGGCATTACCCAAAGGAAAAGTAACTTTTCTCTTATCTTTATGACAGGTGGTAGTTTTACAATTTAGAGCAAAGTGCCCCTGGAAGTTAGGCTCCTACCCTCCACAGAACCTGGAGATAGGGGTGCTGTGTCCCTTGATGTTAACATTTCAAAGAGATGGCTCCCAGGTCCTCAAGGGAGACATTCCTGGGTTATAAAAACAGGCAAGAAGCTTTTAAAAGGATTTGCATGTCAAAGAAGCAGTGAAAGAATTTACAATTGCAAATTTTCTAAAGAAAATGCTCTAAGAAAAGGGAGGTCAGGGCCTGGAGTCAGGAAGAAGCCTATGTCAAGTTTAATCAAACTGAGGGGAACCTTTAGGCTCCTTGGTCATATGCATGCTTGAAAATGTTATATAAACCATATTGTCATCACATTTTATATTAATCCAATAAGATGATAAAAATAACAGCACTTGATAGAACTTTACAGCTTGCAAGGCATTTTCCCGTTTGCCATTTCTTTTATCTTCACAGCTATCTAGTGAATGGTTCGTAATTATTGTGCCCAACATGTATATGAGAAATTCTATTCTTAGAAAGGGTGACTAAATTAACAGGATCCTGTGGTTGGTGTATGGTAGAGTGGGTATTTCAGGGCATCTGACTCCTATGCCCTTTCCAATCTGCATTTCTTATTTAAAGAATAAATCCATGATAAAGTTTCCAAAAAACAGAGCCAAAATAATTGCTTTATCATTCTGTCTTGTGATAATAGTGTTTGTTTGCTACAGGGTACATGCGCTTGTTTGCTGGAGAAAGTCAGAGAGAGACAGAGACAGAGGTAAAGTGAGAAATAATTCTCCAGGAGGAATCTCTTCTCCTCTTGGGATTTTGGGCGTGCACGCACATGCACCAAATGTGTTTTTCAAGCCGCCGGGCCAGGGACTCAAACCGCTCAGTTGGCCGTGTGGGATCCAGTCACCTTAACTCCACCTGCTGGCCCATGTCTTGTGATTCCATATTCCTATATTTTGTTTACATTTTACTAATATAATAGTTAACCAGCTAAATAACTTTGGAAGATAATAAGTAGAGGTTCATGTTGATTCTCTGTTAAAAATGAGTCTCATGTGCCGAGAGTATTATTTAGACAAGGCAACTCATAGCAACTAATTTTTATTTATTATACATAAATAATAGCTCAATTATTTCTTCTTATGCTTACTAAAAACATTTCTGAGAATTCTGAAGTTCCTTGCTCAAAAAAATCTTCTGTGGAGTATGCTCTATAATTTTTTTTTTTACTATTTTTTTACTTTTTTTTTTTGGAGAGGTTTTTGCTATAAGGTGCATGAACTCGCCAGAAAGACAGAGAGAGATAGAGGGACAGAAAGTGAGAAATCACCCCCCAGGGGAGATGGCCACACTACAATCCCTTCTCCTCCATTCTCCTCTCAGGATCTTGGGCATGCACGCACACGTGCCCGGCGTGAGTTTAAGCCACCGGGTCTGGGACGTGAATTGCGGTCAACTACCTGGGAGTCCAGTGACATAGCCATTATGCTAACTGCTGGTCCCATGCTCTATAATTTTAACACAAATAAAAGAAGATGGGGATTTGTAGTTTAGGTGTAAGTTTTAATTTTATGAGCTATTTACTTAACAGATTCCCATTGGAATTTCTCTCGAGCCACAATAAAACACCAAGGTTTTCTTTGCCATGGTTTCAACTTAATTAGAAAATAATTTGGGTGAAGGAGAGAAGAGCTTGTCTAAATACTACTGCCTAGTGCCTCTTGAAATATTTGCACCAGCTTTCTAAAGTGTCCCCTTGTTCATCAGCAGCTTCTGGTCATGGCCAAAGTCATTTCCTACTCAGAGCTGTCCCGGCCTGTAGGACACTCTTCCCTCTTATGTGCTGAGTTGGTTCTCACTTGAGATTTTCTACCATTCCTTTACAACTCCTCCTCCTCATTCTTCTTTTTTGAAATATATTGCTGTTTTAATTTCCTGCCATGGGAATGGGTTATCTTTTGTGACTGTGCAGATGAGTGCTTTCGTTTGGGCAAACTTGACA
>NW_006159850.1:12311125-12376566 GCF_000334495.1 Tupaia belangeri chinensis | reverse complement strand
TCCTGCTGGCGTCTGGGTAATAGCTTAGAAGTTCTCTGATTATGGAGATTCTTAACTATGTCAGTAGTTCAGGACACCTCGTCATCTATTTTACAGGATCTGATGGTGTTTCCAATTCCTACAGTATAGGGATGGAATGTCACTGAAGTGAGCAGCTTGGCAAGTTTTACAGTTGGGGATAGAAGAGGATGTCATCTTAAATAAAAGTGTTGGTTGAAAGGGAAGGATGGGGCGGATTCAGAAGATACGTGCAGTGTTGACATTGGCTCTTTTTTTTTCTTTTTCTTTTCTTATTTTTTTACATTCAATCACTGTATATCTTTACAACATCAAAAATGAATTTTTCCAACATGAATACACGGACTGTCAGTCCAGTCAAAGAAATTACCATACACATTGCCATCGGCAGATAATTTTCCATTTTCTTGTCTGCCGAATGTCCATTGTCATACTCTCTTATGATGATTAAAACCTTGGAGCTGAAAGGTATCATCTAGTAACTCTAATAACAGTGGTTCTCACCTGAGGGTGATCTTTTTACCCTGGTAATGGTAAATGTCTCCAGGGACATTTGGCCATGTCTTGAGACATTTTTGGTTGTCACAACTGGAGGGGGCATACCACTGGCATGTAGTGGGTGGAGGCCAGACATGTAGAACACATTCCTGTGCACAGAACCCCTCCCAACATGACAGAATTAACCAGTCTAAAATGACAATACCGTCAATGTTGAGAAACCCCCAAGATCAACTCTATTTTAATACTGCTACTTTATTAAGATGATAAGTAACACGTATCATAGTACTTTTCAGTATCTGATATTTTTCTTATTTGTTTATGCTTCCTTATGTTTCCTCACCTTGACTATTTTGACTTTCTCATCGCATGGAGCAGTGTACTCACTAAGAATTTCTTGAACGTTATTAGTTTCCTTGCTGATGTTTTTTGTTTGTTTCCTTCTTTTATTTATTTATTTATTTTTTGTGGGACACAGTTATGGTTTATTACCTGTTGATGATGATGTGCATAGTATCAACTGGTCTGGTCCAAGGCATATATAATTTGTTAATTAAGTAATTAATTATTTCATTTCGTTTTCTTTTATACATTCAATCACATTATTATTTGTCTTACAAAGTGGATATTTCAACAGGTGAACATTTCTCCCTAGTACAGTTGATAAAACTACAAAATATCTTCAGCAGATAATACCACACCTCTTTGTGCCATTGATGCTTTCTCCCCCTATCTCTCCCCCAAATGTCCTTCCTCAGACCCTCCTCTTTCACACACACTATATCTGGTATTTACATCTATATACTGTGTTTCTATATCCTTTAGTCAATTAGTTTCAGTCATAGAGTGTGGACACTTGGTATTATTAAGTGGGGACATACAATGCCTCTCTTCAGGAAACTGAAACAAAAAGTGGGCTCAAGAAGTTTAGAGCACAATGCGGTGTCAGGTAGTACCCAGATCCACTGTGCCGGTGTTTGAATCATTTTAAGTGGGACAATTTAGAATGCTGGTTTATTTTTAATATTCAGGTGATTCACAACTCTTCTTTTCTGTGTTCCTCTTGTTTCACGAGGTTGTCATGTTTCTTAGTGGTGTTTCCCTGATAACATTAAATTAGGTGCCTGCTACTCAGTTTACATCCCTGGAACATGTCATGTCCTCTTAGCAGTGTAGGAAAAAAAATAACTTCAGGAAAGGTGACACTTTAACGACCATAGATATATTAAATATTTATCCTCATGGAGTCTAGGTATGTTGCTTTAAGGACTTTTTAGAAATGGTTTATGTATCTCATCATTCTTTTTGTCTTCTTCACCTTAATATGGCATTATCTATGCTAATGAACCTCAGTTTGACCTTGAATTTTGGTGATCCACACTTCATGGCAAATCCTCCTGGAATTTCACTAATGTCTATCTTGATTAAAATTCTTAGAAAACACTTTCTTTCCCTTCCCGTATGATGTGTGTAATAAAAAGAGGTTAGTAGCTAGCAAAGGGCTATCTCTTTTCGAATCAGCCATTAAAGTATAGTCCAACACTGTTACTGTGGGAATCACTATTCATTCATTCATTTATTTGACAGAGGGTGTGTGTGTGTGTGTGTGTGTGTGTGAGAGAGAGAGAGAGAGAGAGAGAGAGAGAGAGAGAGAGAGAGAGAGAGAGAGAGAGAGAGAGAGAGAGAGAGAGAGAGAGAGAGAAGGAGAGAGAGAACTCCCAGGTGTGGTATGGCCACACTGTAATTCCTTTCCTGTATTTCTCCTTCCCATCAGGATTTTGGACATGCATACATGCATACCCAGCTTGTTTTCCAAACCAGGGGGGTTAAGATGTGAACCACAGTGGGCCATGTGGGATTCAGCTGTCCATGCACAGTGCTTAACCACTGCACTACAGGGCCAACCCTCCAATCACCATATTGGATAAAACCTTCCTGTTTTAATTTACACCAGTATTTTATATGGCATTTGCTCAGGGCTTTGTGACTTACAAAGCATTTCTATTCTTAATCTTTATAACACCTTTATCAGGTGCCTAGGGAACTAAACTTCCAATCCAGCGTGCTTTCTTCTACATCGTGAACATCCATCTCTGAATGGCCCCAGCCAGATGGTAAGCTTTTCTAAGGCTGGAAGCACATCTTATATTTCTTTGTATCACATCAGTGCCCTTAATAGGATAAAGTGAATATGTTTTTGTTGATTTATCCATTGTAAAAATTTAATATGGGGGAACTCAAAATACCTACACAGCACACTAGATTGGCAAATTCTTTCAGGATTAAGCAAATTTTAAGTTTTAAGGATCGCAATTAACCAATTTCTAATATGTGTTTAAAGATGTGAAATTCAGAGAGTTGTGAAATACAAGTCTCTTTGTGCCTGGTTAAAATTCAGTTTTATTTCAATTTCTGGAACCCAGTCTGTCCCTTTTAATGCTGAAGATAAAATTATTGAGAAATCACCCTGTATTTATAAATATAAAGAAAAGCAAGAATTGGCTGGCATCCAGGCTCTCCAAGAATTGCCCTATTGTGTCTTTTATACATTTTATGAGAACTTATATAGGTATGAAGAGAGTCAACCTGGAAACAATAAGCAAAGGACCAGTGCTGTTTTCCCATTATCAGCTAGTGTTTTTGAATAGATAAGATTTTTAGCCACTTAAAATATTTCATTACATTTAAGAGGTAGCGTGTCAGGGGCCATTCATTTGAAGTAAGGTGACACAGATCTGAGTCCTATCCAAGATAGTATGCAATTTATCTTCATATCCGCCTAAGGGAATCCTAATTATACCTCCTCACATACTATTTATAAAAATCAATGAGATAACCTGTGTGATTGTACTTTGTTAGTTCAAAAGTCATTAAAATATTTGCTATTATTACTTGAAAATTTTTGGGGAAAGATATAAAGCATGTTTTTCATAGGTTGTTCCAGTTATGATGGGTGCATAACAAATTATCCTAAAATTTAGAGATCTAAAACAAAGATTACGGTATTTACTTACATTTTATTTTATTTTATTCTTTTATTGCCAGATGGTATGTGTGCTCACCAAAGGGAGAAAGAGATAGCAAGAGAAAGCATTCCTCAATCTGGTGTAGTCATGCTGCTATCCGCCCCCCCCCCACCCCACCCCCCCCACACCGCAACCCATCAGGTTTTTTTTTTATTCTTTTTTTTTTGGAGAGGTTTTTGCTATAGGGTGCGTGCGCTCACCAGACAGACAGAGACAGAGAGATAGAAAGCGAGAAATCACCCCCCAGGGGGGATGGCCATGCCGCAATCCCTTCTCCTCTATTCTCCTCTCGGGATCTTGGGCATGCATGCACACGTGCCCGGCGTGAGTTTAAGCCACCGGGTCTGGGACCCAAACCATGGTCGACTACGTGGAAGTCCAGCTACATAGCCATTACGCTAACTGCTGGTCCCCCTATCAGGATTTTGAACACACTCATGTGCCCAGAATGTTTTTCAAGTTGCTGGGTCAGGACTTGAACCATGGTCAGCCACATGAGATCTGGCTCCCTATGTGCAGTACTTAACTGCTGCACTATGAGGCCGGTCTTAAACTTTTTTTTTTGTAATGTTTCACTTGTATAGCTTCTTTATCGTCCTTATATTGTGAATGACATAATTACATATTTCTTTGAGGTCAGCATCACTTTAATAACAAATATCATGTTACTGTATTACTCATACAGATACATCTTTATCTTCTGATACATGTATTCCTCAGAGATTATAAATTGCAGAATGTTTGCACTACCTATTTCTTACTGACATATTTATGTACTACAGTATATTTTTTCAGTATAAGAACATGACACAATGTATAGTGATCAAATCAGGGGTAACTGGCATACTCACTATCTGAAAAATTTGTCATTATTTTGTGATGGACACATTCCATGTCCTTTCTTTTAGCTAATCTGAGATACACAATAAATTATTGTCAATGATAGTTACCCTACTACACTGTATACTATTAGAGCTTGTTCCTCTTTTTGTTCTATAATCTGTAACCAATATCTCTAAATCCCCTCCTCTCCATTACCCTTCCCAATTTCTAGTAATTACTATCCTGTTTTCTTTAATAAGGTTATCATTTTTAGTTTCCATATTTGAGTGAGAATATGTAGCATTTCTCCTTCTGTCGTTAGATTATTTTGTTCAACACAGTAATCTCTAGATTAATCTACGTTGCCTCAAATCACAGAATTTCATTCTTTTACATAGCTGAATAGTATTCCATTGTATGTGAGTATCCATATATATGGTGTGTGTGTGCGTGTGTGTGTGTGTGTGTGTGTGTGTGTGTGTGTGTGTGTTTGTGTACCTATTCCTCTGCTGATGGGCACTTAGATTGAACTCATATCTTGGCTCTCTGCCTGTACTTTCATGGTTCAGAAATTTAGAAATGGACTGACTAGGCAGCTCTTGTTTGGGATTTCTTATGCATTTGCAACCAGATGTTGTCTGTGGCTATAGTCATCTAGAAAGCTGACTGGGTGGGATGTCCAAGATGTCTTACATGGCTGGGAGTTGAGGCTGGTGGTCAGTAAACTAGAACTGCAGCTGGGGCTGGGGGTAAGAGCTTCTTCACTCACCTTGTCCAGGTTGGTGGTCTCAGGGTAGTCAATTATTAAATAAACTCTATATCCCCTTAGCACAAGCAGCCCAAGAACTAGATGGAATCTGTGTCATCTTATCTTACCCAGCCTTGGAAGCCATTGGTTACTAGCAAGTCACTAATATCTAAGGGGTAAGGGGATAGACTTCCATATTTCAATAGGGTGATTATCAATGATATTGTAGATATACTTTATTTTTTATTGAAAATATATTTTATTTTAATTTCTTTTGTATATTCAATCACATACAACACTTAGCTTGTAAAGTGAATGTTCCAACATGAATACATTTCTCACCAGTCCAGTTGGGGATATTATACACATTATCATCAACAGATAATAACCCATTTCTTTGTCCCATAAATGTCTTGCTTCTCTATTTTTCTCCTTTAAAATCACCCTTTGTCATTAGAAAATTCATTGTGTAGAGAAATACAAATTCATTGTTTTGGAAAATGAGTTTTCCTGTTTCTAATTATATTCTGTACCATTGTCACTATTTTGGTGGCTTTGTAATGGGAGGTTCCCCATTTTTACAGAGACCCATGTGGCTTTTTGGAATGGACATTCTCTGTGTTCTATTAGTTGAGAGGTTTTTTCCTGAACCTTTTTTTAAAAAAATACCATTTAACAGGATGTACAATGTCTTCCTGTAGGCTTGCATTTCATTAATTTGTTTGAACTTTGATGACTTTCCATCCTCAGAAATTCTCTAATCATTGAGCAAATATTCCTAACCTTTCAGCAGTTTAATAACCTTATGACTCGTTTCTATTATTAGCATGTATTCCTTTAAGGGGCCAATTATCCCAGTAGATGATTAGGTGTTATCTCAGACTTTCCAGGTGGGGATTTTCCCAGCCTGCTTTGTGGCAGTCCCCTAGGCACCTCACAGTCATATCATCTCTGTCTAGCACTCCTATATGCTGACTTCCAGGTGCAGTTTACTCTTCCAGAGAAGGATTAGCTTTTTTGCATCCACTTGTGCTTTGTCATGTAGAAGGATTGGCAGGGAAAATCGCTAGTGGGACAATGTCCTGCCCCTAGGTAAAGTCAGACCTCTCCAAGTCCAGTGGGCATATTTTGAGTTGGCTGCCTGCCCAAGAGAGAGCTTTGCTGTTGCATTGTTTCCAGCAGAAAAGTGTGTATTTTCTGCTAAGAGCCTCATAATTTCTAGAATTGGTTTAAGGAAGTTGATAGAGGCGATGGTCCTCGGGAGAAATATGTTAGTATGTATATTTCATAGAAGACCTAGAAGAATACAACTAGTATGTCTCCTAATGACATGAGACCTGGGGATTTTATTTTTCCTCTTCATGGTGGTTGTTGTTTTAAATACAGCTCCTTTAGTTAGTCTCTTTGTTAGAGCTTTTCTGATGCTTTAGAGTCCATTGCCCTTAGATTCATGGCTGTAGGTTCTATGGCATCTCAGAAGCCATATATCAGGCCATAAACTGGGTGGCTAAGTTTCCACAGTGTCTGTTAAGAAAATAAATGATGGGGCTCTAGACCTTCAAAATACTCAGACAAGAAACCATTTTAAATCTGAGGTGTGTCCTGGCATGTTCAGAAAAGCTATGCTCTAACCTCCATCTTCCAGATCCCCAAAATACTCAGACAAGGAAGAAACTTCTTTTTATAAATCTGAACTCATAATTTCTTTCTGTGGACACAACATTGCAAAGCACAGTTGAAGAGAGATTTTTTTTTTCACAGAATGACCAGAAACCACTGCAGAGGCACAAGAAATATGAACAACCAAGAAAATATCTCTCCTCTAAGGGCAAAGAATAATCCTTCATTATCCACAAACAATACAGTAGAACTTGTGGAAATGTCTGATAGAGATTTCAGAATCTTCATGGTGACAAAACTAAACAAGATGCAAAGACCTGAGAAAGAATGAACTCTAGAAGATGTAGGAGAAAAGAGAGAATGAGTTCCAGGACGTGAGGAAATTCTTGCATGATCTGAGAGAAGAAATACACACCATAAAAAGAATCAAATGGAGCTGTTAGAGATGAAGGCTGCAATACAGGAAATCAAAACCTCCCTTGAAAGCATTAAAAGCAGATTAGCTCATGCAAAAGATCGAATCTTGGGTATTGAAGGCAAAACCTCTGACCTAGAAAAAACAACTGAAAAGAAAACCCCAACAAACCCTCCAGAAAACAACACAAAAAATGATAATACTACAGGAGAAATACTAGATATCATTAAGCACCCAACTATCTGGATAATTGGTATCCCTGAAGGAGAAGAAACTAATAAGGGTATTGATAATCTATTCCATGAAATCCTGGAAGAAAACTTTCTAAATCTACAGAGGCATTAAAATATCCAGACCCAAGAAATACAAAGGACTCTTAATAGAATTAACCCAAGAATATCTTCTCCAAGGCACATCATAGCCAGATTGGCAAAATCCACAGACAAAGATAAGATACTAAAATTGGCAAGAGAAAAATGTCAGATTACTTATAAAGGTTATCCCATCAGGCTTACTTACATCAGATCTTTCATCAGACACAATGCAAGCGAGGAAAGAATGGGAAAATATATTCAAAGTGTTAAGTGAAAAAACAGTTTCAATCAAGAATACTATACCCAGCAAGATTATCCTTCATATGGAAAGAAAGGATAAAAACATTCTCAAATAAACAAAACCTGAAAGAATTTGCCAATACCAGACCCACTGTTCAAGAAGTTCTGAAAGGAGTGCTCTACTAGGAAAACTAAAGACACAATATACAGAAATAAGAGAACAAAAAATAACCAAGAAAAATGACCAACTTAATGCTAGGGACAAGAAATATTAACAATAATGTTGAATGTTAACTTCCAGGATTTCAATGGAAAGATCAGACTGCAGAGACACTGCAGATTCAACAGAAGAAAGGTTGAACATAAGACTGAACTGGTGAAAGAGAATTTTATGACTTTTGAGTATAATATTATGAATTTTTAAAAACTATGCTTTGTTTTCCCAATTTAAGGATTTTGCTTTCTTTTGAGTTGTTGATAGGTTCAGTAATTTGTTAAGATATTTTTTCTGGGAACCAGCAGTTAGCATAATGGCTATGTCGCTGGACTCCCACGTAGTTGACCGCGGTTCGTGTCCTGGACCCGGTGGCTTAAAACTCACGCTGGGCGTGTGTGCGTGCGTGCCCAAGATCCCGAGAGGAGAATGGAGGAGAGGGGATTGCAGCGTGACCATCCCCCCTGGGGGGTGATTTCTCGCTTTCTGTCTCTATGTCTCTCTCTGTCTGTCTGGCGAGTGCACGTGCCCTACAGTGAAAATCTCTCAAAAAAAAAAAAAGATATTTTTTCTTCCTGTTTGTTTATTTCTTTAAATGGAAACACAAACTTCTCTTCCTTCTTCATCCCTCTGGAATTGGAAAATGTTTGGGAGTATTCTTATTTTGTGGCAGAAGGGTTATTTGCATAAGTTCAATAGTACTTGTCACATTGAATCAGAAATGGGAAATACTTGTTATTGGATAGGGTTTTGACTGGAATGTCATATCTGAAGATAAACCAAAAAACTATGGAACTAAGGTAGATCTCGAGTAAGCCAACAGAAGCTCTTGGAAAGATGGCCTGGCACCATAAACAGTTCTGCCTGGCCAAGAGGATTAGAGAAGCTATGTGAAAGAATTCGTACCATAAAATAACTCGGACTTTTCTAGCCCAGCATTGTAATCAGTAGAGATGGCAAAGGAGCAGCCACAACCAGAGGATTATCTTGAGGAAGACTTTGAAAGAAGAAAAAGAGACTGATCTTTGCTAGTAGATGGCATATCACAATATACTTGGTAGGCAGGCTGAATTGAGAAGGTTCATGTGTGAATTGTGTCCTGGGTGTTTGCTTTTCAACAGTTTGAGTAGTTGATATGTAAATATTTTCTCAAAAATATTTAAAACCATACTGTCTCTGTTGTTATGAATCACAAACAAAATTACAACAAATACTTTGAACATTATCTTTAAAACTCAGTTTTTAAAAATTTTGAAAGTTGTTTATTAACTGTCAAGAACTATGGAGTATTAGCAAAATTTTTTTGATATGTAAAATAAGTGTGGGAAAATGTAAAAATAAATAAATAAATAAGTGATAAAAAGATTAAAAAAATTGATGCCTCAGTCAGCTTATAATCACATGGAAATGAATATACTCACCAATCTGCACTACAATGGAGTGCTAATAAGGAAAAAAACGATGAAAAAAAAAAGAATGGGGACCAGCTGATGGCATAATGGTTACGTTGCTGGATTCCCACGTAGTAGACTGCAGTTCGAGTTTGGACCCGCTGGCTTAAAACTCATGCTGGTGCATGTGTGGGTGTGCCCAAGATCCTGAGGGGAGAATGGAGGAGAAGGGATTGCAGCATGGCCAGCCTCCCTGGAGGGTGATTTCTTGCTTTCTGTCTCTCTATCTCTCTCTGTCTCTCTGATGAGCAAATGCACCCTATAGCAAAAATCTCTCAAAAAAAAAAAAGAAGAGAAAGTATGTTGATACTGTGATGAAACAATGTATAGAGTTGGTTGCTTTATATTGATTACCAAAAATGATCATAACTGCTCTCCAGCATTACTTACTAACTGTGGTGAGAAAGCTATTGTGGCAGAAAGGGTTTAGATATTAAGACAGTATCTGGTTTGATTTCACATTCTTCTCATTCCTGACTGTGGGCCCTAGGACAAGTCATATTACAACATGGTGTCCTCAATTATAAATTGGAAGATGATATTACATGATTTGCAGGACAATTCTCAGCATCCACTGATGTGGTCTGTCTGAAATACAGTGCTTTATGGTCAAATGGGGTTGGTTAATCCACCAGTCATATGAACATGTGATTCCAGATTGTGTCAGAGGATGTAGTGTGGTTGGAAATGACCATTATTACCTGACTCAGTAGAAAAACGTTAATTTTTAATTGCCCTACTTGTTTGGATTAGATAAAACTTAACTGTTTCACATTTTAAACATCAAAGCAATTGAACTGAGAATAAATTTTATTCATTATTGTATTGTTGACAACTTGTTTAGGAGAATGAAAATCACTCTAGGTATTCCATGCTGGACAGGAATTAATATGGGCAATTAGAGACTTTCAAAATAAATTAAAAATCTGAGAAAGAAAATATCTATAGTAAATTCAAGAATTTTAAGACACCTCTGCCAATAAACCCGTTTGCTTGCATCCCAGAAGTTGGCAATTTGTGGGAGGACATTCTGAAAGGCTTGCCAAACTGTCATGGCTGCCATTTGCTGAAACACTCACTCTGCTCACTGCTGCTGCATGAAAATGATTAGTTCTGTTTCTTTTCCACCTTCCAAATCTCTGTGGAATGCCCCTCACTTTGGTTCCAAGGACCAAAAAACTGATAAGCACTCTTAAGAAAATTTTTGTATGTGAATTACCAACTGTTTGAAAATAACTGCAGATTTACACATACTATATTATAGCTATTTTTGCTAAAAATTACAATCACACTTTGCTCCAGGAGGGTCTGCCTTTAGAACAATTCAATGGAGAAACAGTAGACTGAATTAAAAAAATATATAGGTGAACAAAAATTCATTTTTGTAATATACTCTTCAAATTACTGCTTTGTAGTTGATAGGGAGCTGCTACCCAAATCTTTATGCAGTATGCTCACAGGACCAGGTTGCCAGCCTCTCCTGAAGGATGGGTTCTCTTGTCTATAGCTTCTGACCTCTACTTTCATTTGTTTGGTGATCTGCTTTGAGCTAACTGCTAAAATCTACCAGGCATACGAGAACTGCATCTCAATCCATGTTGATCATTTGATTAATCGACCATATGGTGTAATTTAATTTATAAGAGAGTGAAAACAATCCTTTAAAAAAATTCAATCACTTTAGGTCATTTCTACTTAGGAAGCACTCTCTATGTATGGAGAACCAGGGAGGCAAGGCATGGAATCTATAGTCTCTTTTCAACTTGGTGAACAAAATTTTCCTATGTAATTTGTGCAAAACTTTGGGGGTTAGAAAGATGGAAATAGAAGTGCTGTGTGGGAAATTCTGCACCCATGTTCAATAAGACCCTCTCCTTTTTAAGCAGCCTGGGGTGTTTAAGTCATTCTACCCTGCTTCTCCTTGCGTCTGCTCACCTAAATGTAATG
The DNA here is from genome assembly GCF_000334495.1 of Tupaia belangeri chinensis. Taxonomy (NCBI): domain Eukaryota; kingdom Metazoa; phylum Chordata; class Mammalia; order Scandentia; family Tupaiidae; genus Tupaia; species Tupaia belangeri. Next base: position 12,365,253 of record NW_006159850.1, on the reverse strand, counting down.
TGTATTCCACTGGGTCCTCCTTGATCACCAAGGGACTTTCTACATTTCCTTATTTTCTTTCTGATACTGCATATCTATAATGAATTGACTATTTCCTTGGGTTGCCCTTGAAGTGCCAAAACAAAAACAAAACTGAAATAAAGGAAACAGGCCTTTGTCATCAGGAAAGCATGGCCCAGTGTAATTTGACCAGAAGTAGTGATTGTAAGTAAAGTTTTGAGCCATTGGAATGTTGTGGAGCCATTTCAAGTATTTGCCTTTGTTTTAAGAGATCTGAACCAGTCTTTAAAGCCCTATCAATCAGCAGTTCTTTTCCTCCCAGCCCTGACTGCTGACCCTAACTGGCAGTAGAAGTTAAGTCTTTATGTGAAAGTGATTTAATGTTACTTCTGCATGGATAAAGGCACAGAATTGTGGATAAAGACAAAGAAATGGAGATCTAAAAGTTCTCACAAAACAGAAGTTAAAATTATAATTTTTAATGGTAGATAATGTTTTATGTATATTTATTTCTGGTCTTCTATAAAAGAGTGGCAGCTTAAGCTCTATAAAGTGTTGATTTGTATTATTTATATATATATTTATATACTTAGTATATATCATATGTTATATCCATCTTCTTTATATATAACTGTCTATAGACCACATTACTAAAGAAAATAAAATACTATCACTCCTATACCTTTTGCTTTTCCTTGAGAATTTTCTTGATGTTTATCATACATAGATATATTTGGTATATATGGGGCAAGTGTGCTTGCCAGAGAGAGCAGACAGAGACAGGGAGAGAAAGAGTCAAAAATTACCCATCAAGGGGAATCACTATGTCACAATCCCTTTTCTTCCATTCTCCTCCTAGGATTTTCATCGCATGTGCACACACGCCAGGCATGTTTTTCAAGCCACCAGGTCTGGGACTCAAACCATGGCTGGCCATGTGGAGATCCAGTGCCTTAACTACCAGGCCACGCTGGCCCCACCATATTTTAAATGTAATCTATATTTTTAATATAGAAGGTTTACATTTGGGGCTCACAAAAACTCCATAAATTCACATTTAGCAAAGGATATTGGCTTGCCTTGTGTCCATGAAAGATACGAACCAAAATATCAGTTAATGGGGCAGCTCTGATACACCTAAGGTGTTTGAACACAGCTAGGAAGAGCGATGTCAAGAAGAAACAGAGGAAAAGGAGTGAGCATTCTTTACTCTCTCCTCTCACTCAAAAAATGCATTTCACCTTCATTCAATTTTCCTTTACGTGTATGAGTTCACTTTTCTACTAGATTATAATATCCTCAAGAACAGACTTGATTCATCCTTTTCCTTTTTCCTCAGAGCACTTAATAAGTGTTCCCTGTACAAATCTCCATCAATAACTCAGAAGCAAAGGTGACTTTATGATCTGCCATTCTTTCTTTTCTTTCTTTCATTTATTTATTTTTACATTTTTCCACATTTACTTTACATAGCAAAAAATTTTAGCTCATACTCCATAGTTCTTGACAGTTTACAAACAACTTTCAAAATTTAAAAATATTGAACTTTAAAGATAATGTTCAAAATATTTCTTATAATTTTGTATAATTTTATGACTCTATAACAACAGAAGCAGTATTCTTTTTTCCTTTCTTTTTTTAAATGTTATTTTTAATTTTTTTTTTTTTTTTTTTTAGAGTGCAGACACTCGGTATATATTAAGTGGGGACATACAATGCCTCTCCTTCATAGCATGGCTTGCTTCACTCAGTAGTAAGTCTTCCATATTTTATTTAATTTTTGTTAGAGAGACTTTTGCTAAAGTGCATATGTGCTCACCAGAGAGAGAGAGAGAAAGAGACAGAGAGATACAGAGAGAAAGTGAGAAATCACCCCCTGAGGGGGATGGTCTTTCTCTTCCATTCTTCTCTTGGGATTTTAGGCACGCATGCACATGCGCCTGGTTTGAGTTTCAAGTCAGTGGATCTGGGACTCAGACCATGTGGGAGTCCAAGGCCTTAACCACTATGCCATCTGCTGGCCCTATGATTTGCCATTCTTAAGCTAAATAAGAAGTATGATTTGTAAACCATCCTAGTCAGAGAAAAACATCATGGAATTGGTGACCATGATACTCTTGGAAACTTCATGTAGTAGGTTGCATAGTGGTCTGAAAAAAAGTTCACTTCATGATTCCTGGAACCTTGCAATGTGACTGTATTTGGAAAATGGGGTCTTTGTGGATGTAATTAAGTGAAAGATCACTAGATGAAGAGATTGTCTTAGATTATCTGGTTAAGTCCTGAATCCAATGATGAGTTTCCTTATAAGAGACATTTAAGGGAGATTTGACAGAGAGATGATGAGGAGGAAACGTGGCCATAGGGATAGAGATTTGAGAGATGCAGCATAAGCCAAAGATCACCAAATATTGCCAGCAGCCACTGGAAACTAGAAGAGGTCTTGGAATGGGTTCTCTGCTGGAGCCTCTGGAGGGAACACAGTCACGCTGATACCTTGACTGTAGACTTCTGGACCCTAGAACTGTATGAGAATGAATCAATTCCTTCCTTCTTCCTTTCTTCTTTCCTTCCTTTTTTATTTTGACAGAGGATGCATGTACTTGCCAGAGACAGAAACAGAGAGGGAAAGGGAGAAAGCTCCCCTCAGTGGAGCATGGTCATTCTGCAATCCCTTCTCAGACATTTCTCCATTGTGTTGGAATTTGGGGCATGTATACACATGGGACTGGGACTTCAACCATGCAGTCAGCCATGTGGAATCCAGCTCCCACAACTGCCAGGCCACAGGCTCAGCCCTAGAACACATTTTTACTAAAGTATCAAGTTTGTAGTTGGTGCCTTAACTGTTATGGTAGTTCTAAGAAACTGATATATCTTAGTTTTGAAAATATCCCAATGGAAACCACCTACCCTGTATCTGGAGACTCTGGAGATGAAGTGGAGCATGGGCTTCCCAGTGTTCCCTTCTCAGCTACTTCTACACCAACAGCACACTAGAAGACCTCTCCTCAGCACAGATTCTGGAGAAAGGGGACAGTGTCCTTATTGAAATCAAGATGTTAGCTGCTGCTTTATCCAGGCTTCAGCCTGGGAGCTGAGGCTCAGGAGGAGCAGATAGTGGCTCTCACAACTTCTTTTTACTTATTCTAATTCTTTTTAGATTTTTGTCATAGGGCACATGAACTTGTCAGAGAGAGACAAAGAGATATAGAGACAGAAAGTGAGAAATTTTCCCTCAGTGGGGATGATCATGCTGCAGTCCCTTCTCCTCCAGTCTTCTCTCGGGATTTTGGGCACACATGTGTACTGCCTGGTATGTTTTTCAAGCCACTGGGTTAGGGACTTGAACTACATGGATGGCTGTGCAGGATCCAGTGCCTTAACTGCTATGCCACCTGCTGGCCCCTCCTGCTTTTTTTGACAGGGTTCACTGTGTCATGAGCCTTCTGCCTCAGCCTCTCAAGTAGCTGAGACTACAGGGGCATGTTATCACGCCTGGCCTTTTAGGGTAGGGGTAGGGCAGGAATTGAATCCAGTCCTCCCAAGCAGCCTCAGCCTGTTGAGTCACAGCATCACCAGAACACCCTACTGCAGCTAGCCCACAGCCTCCTGTTTTCTAGCTCGCTGCTAGAACCCACATTTATTGTCTTTTGTAATGTTACTCCTGTGGGGAGAGAAAATATTCTTATAAAACAGAAACTGTTTTTAGATAACATCTGAACACATTTATGGCAGTGCAATAGAAGAAGGAATTATAGTCAAGGAAATATTTGTATGTGGACAGATGTTGGTTGGAGAAAGTAAGCTTTGTGCTGGACTGTGAAAAAAAATAGAGGGTTCAAATAAGTGGTGAGTGGCAAGGAACACATTTTAAGCAGCAGCAGAGAGGAAAAAATGATCAGGAAAAATGAAAACTAGTGTTGCTTCATGGGAAGATCAGAAGAATCGCGCTGAATCCCAGCTAGGATGTTCAGTAGCCATCAGAGGGATACAGGCTTATTAGTCTGGGGTCCATTATAGTTTGGTGAGGCTCCTAGCCTTTGGGGGTGGGTAATGTTGTAGATCCCCACCACGTTTCAGTCTCCTCCTTCAGCAAAGCTTTTCTGGCTTCTTCAGGCAAGGCTGCATGCCCTCAGCCCCAGTATCCTGTGCACAAGTCTCTCTCTGCTTTGGAGTTTCTCTCTTTGGATTCCTTCTAAATCCAGAGGGCTCCCAGGAGAAATGTGTGTTGAGCACTTAGCACAGGGCCTGGCTTCTAGCAAGTTCTCCAGTACCCCTCCTGTTGTTCTCAGCTGAGTTTTGGGGTGATTCTTGCAGAAGATCCAAGACCCGGACCTGGGCCCTAAGAGCTGGCAGGAGCGGCATGACAGGAACCACAACCATGGCGTCTAACACAGTGACACACACACACGTTCAGTATCTGCACGTGGCTCTCCTAAGTGGAAGGCCTGTCTCTGAGCGACTATTCTGACGAGCATGTAGAGAAAAGGCAGGGGACTGTCCATGCTTGGGGAGGATCTGCTTGTGTCCTGCACACTCTGTGTAAGATGATATACCATGAATGAGATTTTCTGACTTGGAAATTGCTGAACCTGTGTTTTTGTCCACTGTCTTTGAGTTTGTGTAATCATTCAGGAGAGGAAAGGAAGGAACCTTTCTTGGATTGAGCTTTCCAGGAAGTGTTGGTAGGAAATACGCCACTTGTCATGGTCTCTGGGAGACATGAACAGGAGGCCCTTTGTATGGGGGAATGTGTGGGAGTGGGGACAAGGAGAGGAGAGCTTTATAGCAATCAGCTTGTGTCCAGTCTTGGCCTTGTAAGCTACTGGATGGGGGTGAATGAAGAAGGCATCCCTGCTTTTCAGGGAGGATGAAAAAAAGAGAGAAAATGTATTTAAGCTTCTGTGTCCAAGACCTGCTTCGTCGCTGTAGGTGTCTTACCACTTTGCAGGTACCATGCCCACAGCCTAGAGGGCTGGCTGTATTTTTTCTCTTCTTTTGCCATGGTTACCTCTTCATGTTTATTAATAATTCAGATGCCTTGCCTAACAACAGATTCCCAAATATCTGAACATACCAGGCCTTTAGTAAAATAGAGAATAGTTGAAAGCTGAGAAAAGTTGATGCTGGCAATTCCACATTTCACCCTTGTCACTGTCCACCGTGGGTGTTGAAATCTGAACCTCTTTGTTTTCCTAGTTGGAAGCTTTAGGGAATATAAATATTTATTTTTGAACTGGGCTTAACCCATCCCAATGTAGTGTGACCTGACAAGCAAGAGCATTGTGTCTCATTCTGAAAGATCTGTTCTCAGAATAGGTTTGTGCTCTCTCTTCAGACTGTTAATTTATTTATTTGCCTTTTAAAGGATAAGCAGGTTTGGGACCAGCAGATGGCATAATGGTTACGTCATGGGACTCCCATGTAGTTGACTCTGGTTCGAGTCCTGGACCCGGTGGCTTAAGCGCACACTGGGTGTTTGTGTGTGCATGCCCAAGATCTGAAGAGGAGAATGGAGGAGAAGGGATTGCAGTGTGGCCATCCCCCATGGAAGGTGATTTCTCACTTTCTGTCTCTGTCTTACTCTATCTTTCTGGTGAGTGTACATGCCCTATAGAAAGAATTTCTCTATAAAAAGAAAAGAATATGCAGGTTTTATTTATATACTTTACTGAATCACACATGCAAAATGGTTCAACAAGAGTAGAAATATCTGCATAAATTAGGTAGAAAGAAATATTAGGCTTCTACAGAGAAACAGAACTAGCAGGGTACATACGCTACATAGAAAGAGATTTATTATGAGGTATTAGCTATGTGATTACAGAGGCTAAGTTCCACAATCTGCCAGCTGCAAGCTGTCGGCCTAGAAAAGCCAGTAGGGTAATTCCAATCCTAAACACTCCTATGTCTATTGGTAGTTACATAAGTAAATAAATATTCCTAAGAGGAAATGTACTACAATAATGAGAATGAATGAACCATTATTATAGGCCACAAGAAGAATTAATCTACCAAATAGATGTTGAATAAAAGAGGCCAAAGCGAGGATGAATCTTCTAGCCTAGAAGTTAAGGGAGTAGGATCCCATATGGCTGACTGTGGTTCTAATCCTGAGCCTCATGGTCATGGAGGGGTGATCATATCCCACTGAGGGGTGCTTTCTCCCTTACCTTCCCTCTGCTTCTCTGTTTTTCTCTGTTGAGTGTACATGCCCTCTAGAAATTACATATAAACACACACATACATGTATACATATATATGTAAATATATATTTTAGAGCTGGGCTTATACACACACACTCACACACACACACTCACACACACACACACACAAACACATATGTATATATATGAAAAGAAAAGAGAGCCAGTAGATGGTGTAGCGGTTACATTGCTAGACTTCCACATGGCCAACTGTGGTGTGAGTCCTGGACTTAGTAGCTTGAAAATCACACCAGGCCCATGTGCATGCATGCCTAAGATCCCAGAAAAAGAATGGGGAAAAGGAGTTGCAGTGTGGCCATATTCCCTGGGGAGTGATTTCTCACTTTCCCTCTCACTGTCTCTGTCTCTCTCTCTTGTGAACACACACTCTAAGACAAAAACCTCTTAAAAAATGAAGCAAAGTTGAAAATACACGTTAAATTAAAGTGAAAAAAAAAAAAACCCAGACAAATCAGTTTGTGATTTTGTAAGTCAGAAAACTGCTTACCTTGATATGATAGTGGTAGGAGGGAGCAGCTAGTGACTAGAAGGGGAGATGTTGATATTAATGATATTCTAGGTTTCAATCTGAGTAGTGGCTAATGAAGGTGTTTGTGAAAATTCATCAAACAACATTTTTTATATATAGTATGTATTTTTCTTGTTATATATTATGTTACATATATATGTCATTCTTTTTTTTTAATATATTGGGTTGTCTGAAAAGTCATGATACATTTTTGCATAGAAAAACATGAAAAAATACTCATGCCTTTTCTGATGACCAAGTGCAGATACATATATATGTATTATATAGTCTACTAATACACATTTTACTTGTTGACTTTTGTATATTATTATAATTCACTTGATCATTTTACTTAATAAAACTGAATATAAGCCTAATGTTATGCCAGTCCTCCTGGGGTTATTGATCTCAAAATAATTGGATAAAGCAGTTTACCTTTCCTCATACTGGTATTAAATTACTTCTAATAAATGGATGAGGAAGATATTTGAAAGAAACTAGGGAGCCTAAATAAGATTATTTTATTAAATTATCTTTTAATCAAAGTGACTGAGTAAAAGTATTCCCAAATGAGGAATGAGAGCCTTTTGTGTTAAGATGAAAAGTGGTAATGACTACCCCAAAATTCTAAAGTTTGTAAGAATAAGTTACAACAATATGGTGTGACAACTTTTAGAGAGATGAATAACATGCTTTCACAAGTGATAGAAAAACAAATAATTCAGAGTCATCGTGTTTACACAATAGGCAATGCACATTTCTAGTTTATAATGACAATTTGGTTTATATGGTATCTAATATTTATCAATGGAATAAATACTTGCTATGTACAATAAAGTGCATTCAATAAGAATGAATATCAACTTTGTTTTAAATTAATCCTAAGAATTTCAGGGAAGTATAATTAGCAATTAGACTTGAAGATATAGAAGAAATATGCCAAAACCAAAGTAAGCAAGCACTAAAATAAATGACAGGAGATGTTTCCTAAAATAATTACCTGCAGGTATTGCTTTCTGGAGAGACAAAGCAAAGAAAAACAAAGCCTCCAACTCCATCATAAAATATAAATTTAAGTCTTAAAATCTTAAAATCCAGGTGCAAGGTTGTAAACATTTATAAAATGTGGCTTCAGAAATGTTATTTAAAACCAAGCAATTGTTGAAACAACTATGCAAAAACAAAACAAAAAAGAGCCCTAGAGAAATCCTTAATTTTTTTTTTTATGACCAGAGGGATGTGCTCACCAGAGACAGAGAGAAAGAAAGAGAGGAGAGAGAGAATGATAGAGAATGAGAGAGAGAGAGAGAGAGAGAGAGAGAGAAAGAGAGAGAGACCCTTTCCCAATGGGATGTGATCACATCACAGTCCTTCTCCCTCCATTTCTTCATCCCATCAGAATTTTGGGTAAGCTTGTATAAGCACCTTGCATGGTTTACAAGTCACTGGGGCTGGGATTTCATGGTCAGCCGGATCCCAATGCACAGCGCTTAAATGCTGCACCATGGGGCTGCCTGATAATTCCCTTTAGATCTCGCAGAAATGCACATATATGATCAAAGTGTGTCTAGAATAACAGAGAAGATATTTACAGGGCTATGGCTATGCTAGCATGGAAATTAATGAGTATTTCAAATATCTCATATTTCTTGGGCATAGGACCATCTAAGCACCCTAACATCCCCTTGTTTTTGCTTGTGATAAAAAAAAATCAAGACTAACACTTGGGAATCTATATAATATGAAGATCTTATGCATGCTGTTTGAATTTCCTGATAACTAAGATAGGCATGAAATAATGTTGAAGTATACAGATACAGAATGTTTCTTGTCATCACATTCAGAGTCTTTGCCTATAAGACAATTTAGGGGAACACCATTGTTGTCATATTTTATTTCTGTTATTTATTTGAAGAAAGGAGAGGAAGAGGAGGAGGAGGTAGAGGAAAAGCAAGAAGAGGTGGAGCAGGAAAAAGAGAAGAGGAAGAGGAGGAAAAGGAAGGGAGAGGAAGGAAAGAAGAGAAAATGAGAAAACAAATTTGAGATTTTAGTTTCCAAAGGCAAAAATTAACAGACTCCTGAGCTCTGCAGCAAGCCTACTGAATTAATAAGGAACTCTTCAGGTGGTTCTAATTACCAGCAGAGTTGGTAATAAGAGGGTTAGAGGATTCTGAGATTGCTCATCCCTCAGGGGATTTACTCGAAAAGGTCCTATGAGGCAGTAGGGAGATGGTCTCACAATCACCTTTAGTACCTCCAAAAGAATGGGGAGGATGGGAATCTCAGACCCCCTGGTTAGGCCATTTGGAGAATGTTCTGGAAAGAGAGATTCCTGGGCTTGCAAAATCATAACAAATTCACTGAGGACAAGAAATGTGTCTTTTTCAGCTTTATTTCTGGCACTCACCAGGGTGCCTATTCAGTCCACTGTTTTCCTCATTTATTGTGGGTGCTGCTCAAGTCTACCTTTTAGCAGAGAATTTGCTTTGTTAGACATTAGCATGGCTAATAATACACCCATGACGATGTAGACATTAGCTTTAAAATAAATCCTTCTACACTGTAGGACTATTGGTCGCATCTGAAACCCTGCAAAATGACTGTATTATACCTTCACTCAAACATACCAACCCACTTTCATTTTGGAAGGGATGATGGTGCTGAAGGGGAAGAGAGATCTAGAAATATCAGATACAGAGGAACAGGAAAATACATACACTGCTTCATCAGCTTTTTAAACATTGACCCTAGGTTGGTAGCAGGCGTCAGCGGGTAGCCCAGCTCCAAGGGAAGTTCAAACACCTCTTTCAATAGAATCAAAAGGAGGTTTCTGCAGAGTTAGATACATGGTTTAAAGTAAGAACCTTTGCCGCTCAACTTTAATTAAAGCAGAACAAATCTATTTGAGACATGTCACTCACAAAACAATCAGTGTATTTTACAAGAAAAGGTAGTAATCTTGAGATGTCATTTATTTTTTTCAGAGAATTACATTTTATAGCCCAACTCTATGGGGCATTCCAACATGATCCAAGAGTTTTAATACACTTGAATGAAAACATTCTTAATGCTATGTCTAGTTTTTAATTGAGATCTTATTGAACTCCCCATACTGGAAACGGGGAGTAGTTTCAGTTTAAAAGTGTCTCAGCATCTATAAAAATACAGCAAATGAACTTACAGAAGTTTTGGTAGTTCACTAAAGTCATTTTGGAGCCCCATACCTTCGTGTGAAAACTTTAGGTACCAGCTTTGCACAATGCTCTTTGCACCTTGCAGCATCTGGCGATCTGATTTAGAGTCGAAGAGCAGCACATTTTAGATTGGGTAGCCAACTGCATAAACACATTGTTTCTGTAAATTTCATACTGCCTTGTTATTCTGGCACCTGCTGTTCAGAGAAAAAGGAAAGCTGAAGGAAATAAAACTCAGCACAAAACAGAGCTGCACCCGCGATGGAGACTGCTGGGATGGATGAAGAGGGGACACCAAAGGGAAAGACAAGGTGATATTAAGTGTTTTCCTAAGCATGGGGACAAGTTTGTTTAAAGAGAATATCATTATATTTAATTGAGAAAAAAATAAATATGGCGAAGTGAGATTTGAGAGGTTAACAAAAAGGTTTTTGATTGATTTTAGCTCATAGGCCCTGCCATGGGGGCAGAGAGCTGGAGTGGACTTTGTAGAATCTCAATTTTGCCATTGAACAACTAAGGGAAGTAAAACTCAAAGAGCGTTTATGTCATGGTGGACGTAAAATTCTCTCAAAAACAATCAATTTCTTTATAAAACCACATGTCCCACTTTATAAATAAAATGCCCACTTCATTAATTTATTTATGTTATTTTTTCATTCCTGGAGGAAAGATGAAAGAACTGCATTCACAGAACATTTGGATGATTTTGGAAGAGTGAAATGCTAGAGGTCAGAACTTTTCCTTAAGCAATAGAGGGTTCTCTAGTGATTGCTGAGCCTCCGAGCATCAGTTTCACTGGGCTTTGGTGCCCAGCTGTTCGGTCAAATACGAGTCTAGGTGTTGCTGTGAAAGCAAAGTTCGGATGCGATTAACATTTAAATCAGTGGACAAAGCACATTACCTTCCAGCTTGTGAGGAGGCCTCATCCAATCAGCTGAAGGCTATATAAAAGTTCCAGGTCCCTCAGACAGGATAAATTCTACTTCCAGACTGTAGCATAGAAATTCTGCCTTAGTTTCTAGCCTTTGGACTCAAGACTACAACAAAGCTTGAATTTCCAGCCTCCTGTCTTGTCCTGCAGTTTTTTGACTTGCCAACCCCTGTGATTGTGTGTGCCAATTTCTTAAAATAAATCTGTGTGTGTGTGTGAGTGTGTGTACACACACAGTGGTTCTGTTTCACTAAAGAACACTGACTAACATAGAAGCCTCAGAATGATTAGAGCAGGAACATGACATGATCTGATTTACATTTATAAAAGATCACTTGGACTGCCAGAAAGGAGAATTGATTCTTGGCGATAAGAGGGAAACAGAGACTAGCTAGAAGGCTGTTCTGATCCTGTAGGTGAGATGCGACAGTGTCTTGGACGTGACAAGAAGGTGTTGGATTTGAGGAATATTTTGGAGGACTTTCAAAGGAATCAGATAAAAAGTGTGAGAGAAACAGAAAAGTTAAGGCTTAAGCTTTTGGGTTTGAGCAGCTATGTGAATGGTGTGCTATTTATAAAGACTAGATGAGGAGCAGGTGTGCAGAGGTAGAATAAAAGGGAGGGGAGGGATATATTGGAATCCAGTTTGATTTGGAATGTGCTAGTTTCATATTGCCCATTAGCCATCTAGATGGAGATTTCAGATATCAGGTACATTATTAGATGGCCAGAAGCATGGGGGCAGTAGTGTAATAAATAATGCATCTGAGGAGGGATCGGAAGGTTCTGGATTATTAGGTGGCTGAAGATCAGTGTCACTTAGGTGATCAGATCATGCAGAGTTTGCTGAGAGAGTCTCTGGAGCCAGAATGCCTGAATTCAAATCCCCACTCTGTTGTTTACAGAATGAACTTTATCACCTTGGTCTTCTCATCTGAAAAACAAGGAAGATAATAAAGTACCTTATTTAGTGGCATGATTAGTAAATTAGTTAACATGTATTGGGTCATTGGAAAAGTCATAATGCATTTTTTTATAGAAAAACATAAAAAAATCATGGCTTTTCCAATTACCCAATAGAAGCACTTAGATTAGTGTCTGGATCATAGAGTATGTTAATGTAATTATTATTATAAGATCACATATTATATTATCATTATGTCATTATCACAGTATATTATTAAAATCAGAGTTCAGAGTTTTATTTTTCTGACTCATCAAATCAATTGCTGGACTGAGACAGGGGACCTAGGGATTATTTCCCAAGCAAGCCTACTTTGTGTAGTTTTTGATTACTTGCTCAGAGTTAAAACTATCAATACCAGCCAGAGGTGGTGTGAAGCCAATTGTGTGAAGCCCTTTGCTTGGGGAGTGAGCACTTATGGAACAATGAAGTTCCCCTCTCCGTATAGTATCTTTATCTCCTCTGCCTCCCCTCCCCCATTGTACTTGTCACCTTCTCACATATTCTATGAGGAGAATTAAAAAAGTTCACAAAAGTACAGAATTAAAGTATGAGTTTATTGTGGTGCAAACATTATTCCTGAAATCTATACAATTATTTCATAAGACACATTTTCCATTAATTTTCAAAGACTCCCTTGTATATGACATGCTTGTTTGTTTTCTGTCTTGTCTTACTTGACGGCTCTAGGAAGGCAGAGATTTTTGACTGTTTTGTTCACTGACAGCACCTGTAAGAGTGCATGCCTGTGTATGAGGGCTGGATGTTATTTTCTAGTACTTGTTGCTCCCTCTCTCTGTTTCTTATTCTATTTCCCCAAATACTTTTTCCACGAAAAAACTGTATTACAAAGAAGGTTGGACATTAATATGATTCTCTGAACATTTCTGGTTTGTGCATAAGGTGAATTTTCATTGAAAGACACCTGATCTATGAATTGAACATCCAGAGAAGGCCTCTGACAGCATTTTCAGTTTTGACTTTGGAATCAATTCTGGAATTGACATATGGTCTTCTGAAAGTGATAGTATATTCTTTACTGCCGGTCGTCTATTCCATTTCCCTGCCAGTCTACGTGTGGGCAGTATCCTACTCCCATTGCAGATTCTGATCACAGATTTTTGCTCAGCAATGCTTGTCGATGAGAGGCATTGAGAACTATGCAGGGTGGAAGTTGATACATGGCCCAGTCAATCTATGACTTATGAGACCCATTGCAAGTCCAAAGCGCTATATTGATTCTGCAGAATGGACTGGAAACTGACCTTCATCTCACAGAATCCTCTCACTTGCTCCTGGTCTGTTTATTCCCAATGGAGTACTTGCATCATGCAGCTTTGTTCCAAAATCATTAACTTTTATTTCCCTTTACATTCCATCATGATTTTACCATACGTATGAAGAGTGGACAAATTGATGTCTTTATTTAGCACAAAAGCTTTGGTCCTGTTTCAATGTCAGCTTTTCAGAGGCAGTTAATTTTATCTTCTCTCACTGCATGGTTTTAGTGCATAGATGCTATTTCCTTGGAAATGCAGGCATTGTCAAATACAGTGAGTGTATTTGATCCTTAGGCTACTTGTGCCAGCACTTACCATCACCCTTAGCACATTGCACTGCAAGTAGTATTATAAAAATGTTTTCCAGTTATGCTTATCAGGTTAATCTTACTACTTAGACCATGATTGAACTTCTCTTTGTAGTCCTTCCAGTCAGCACATCATGTTGCATGGTTTCAGTTCTGCAAATGATGGTTGACATGAGTTAGGCATTCACTGAGGCTCTACGGGAAAGGGTAGCAACAGTCTGCTGTTCTCAGGTTTTTCTTGTTTCTGTAGAATAAATTGTAGGCTGAAATCAGACTTTCCTCATCAGCCATTCTCTTTGTTCTTGAAATATAGGCATGGACTGGACTTTGAGATTCCACCTGGAAAAAAACAACCTGTTTCTGGATTAGGTGATGATCCATTTATTGTGCTTTTGACTTTCAAACATGTTTTATGTCATTGAAGGATGATCATTACCTTCTAATGCTAAAATGATAGCATGTTGTAGCCAGAAGGATGCTTATAATTCCTCTACTAGAGGAAGTTCGTTATACAGATCAGTGGTCGGGCCTGAGGGTTTCAGAACCAGCTTCGGATCACAGAGCCATCAGCTCATCTGAGAAGGAAGTTCAGGTTCCTGAGCACCACCAGAATATTAGAATTTGGTTTGGAGGTAATTACTTGATTTTCTGGGCATTTATTTAAAGTAGAACCTTTCAAATCCCTTCTTTCTCAGAGGGATTTGATGTTCCTATTGCAGTCAACCAGGCAGGAATATGAGTCTATGAGTAGAGTTCCAAAAAACACACACTGAGACACTTTCTTGAAACTGTTTTACTCAGAAAACTGCATTGAGCAACAGAAGACAGGTGGCCAAAAAAAAAAAAAAAAAAAAAAAAAAAAGAGAGAGAGAGAGAGAGAGAGAGAGAGAAACAAACGAACAAACAAACAAACACTCCACCCTCCCCAGATGAGGTGAAAAGAAAGGAAAAGGATTCAAATTAAACCTTCTGGGGCAGCTGGTAGCATGGTGGTTAAGGCAGTTGGATCTCACATGGCTGACTTCAAGGTTAGAGTCTCAGACCTGGTGGCTTGAGGGAAAAGCCAGGTGTGTGTGTGTGTGTGTGTGTGTGTGTGTGTGTGTGTGTGTGTGCATGCATGCCCCAAATTCTGAGAAGATAATGGAGGACAAAGGACTGTGGCATGGCCATCCCCCTTGGAAGGTGATTTTGCACTTTCCCTTTCTCTCTGTCTCTCTCTGGCTAGTGCATGCACCCTAAAGCAAAAACTGAAAAACAAATGACCAAATCAAATCTTCTAAGAAGATAAATGTTAAAAGTAAATGTCACATCCCCTGAGTTGTGTTGTGTCATTATTGTTACTTACACTCTAGGCCGTGTGATCCGTGATGCTGACTTGCATCAGAAGGGGAGAAGCCCCTCTTTCTTGTCTGTCAGAGAGCCGCCAATTCTCTAGGTGTGGGTGGAGAGGGAGCATGGTTATTTATAAGCAAGGAAACGAACTTGTTACATAACATGTTAAATGAAAAGTGCTAGTTAGTAAAATAAAGACAGGATGAAAGAGAGGTAATCTTGGTGACAAACGGGCAACCTCAACCAGCCATAGGGATAGCTTTTTTAAAAATATATTTTTTATTTACGTTTAATCATATATATCTTTACAGTGTACAACATTTCTTTTTCCAGCACAAATGCCATGCATGTCAGTAAAGACAAAGACATCGCTATATATGTTGTCATCAGCAAACAGCTTATTTCTTTGTCAATTAAACATACTTACATACTTTTACTTTTTTCCTTCTTCTCCTTTCCCCTCCCCACCTCCCAAACTAAATTTATTTTCACATTTTACTGAGTCACAAAAGATCTTAATTAAACTAAATATATGGACAAAGCTAAAATCTAGTAACAAGTGCACTGTATTTTGACAGCTTTTAAACCTAGTGTTCAAGTTTGCGAGTTCTAACTAAACGGTACTGTACAGAGCAGATGGGAGCCAGGCCGCCAGCCCTGGGAACGTGAGGTCGCACCCATGGAGACAAAGCCTGTGCTCCTTTTACGTGCCCTTGGTGGTCTGCAGGTTGCTCTAGAGTCAATATTTAGATACTATTGGGCCATTTTTTTAAAAAAAATTGGAATATGAATATATTTCTTTATTATGATGCTCACAAGAATGAATGGCACATTGGCAGTCTTCTCATGTACTAAAGAATACATCTGATCCACACTGTGGCAGGAAACAGGTGCCAACTGTCCATTCCTGATTGTTTCCTTGGATTCCGTTGTCTCTGCTCTCTGCTGTCGCTTTCAGCTAGGTCTCCATGATTTCCCAGAATCCTTCATTCCAGGGTCAGTTCACCCTCTGCCCTTGCCATTCCTGACCCTTTCAAGACCTAGGTGAGGTGTCCCGCGTCGCTTTCGCCCAGGCTGCCTCTGAGATCCTGCAGCACCTGTCTTTGGTATGCTGCTGCTCTGCCACCTCAGGGCCAGGGCTGGGGGTGGGAGAGAACATCGCAGTACCAGACGCAAAGGCGGGGTACATTAGGAAATGATGCCTGGGTGTAAGTCTAACAGCCTCACAGAACACATGCTTCCTCCCCGTGTGATACCTAACTCCTCAGAGGGGAAAGGAAACCCCTAGGTCCCTTTAACTTCAACACCTATAGAATGATTCCGTGTGCCAGGCACATGGATACAAAGTGGATAGATAGTATTTGCTTCCACCACACCCTGCACAGGGTAGGAAGCAAGCAGATAAAAACTGGAACCAGATGTCCATCCCGGCTCGTCCAGCCTTTGCCACCACTCTGCTTCTGTCTATTCTGGGCAGTAGTTCATTTTCAAAAGGGAGGATAAATGTATGATGGTGGAGGGTATATGGGAAATGGAGGAAAACAACCCTGGAAAACAAAATAATACAAAACCCAGAAACCAGACTTAGTACTATGATGTTTTATAACAACAGAAAGTAGTTGAAAATACTACAGACAAACACAGGATAGATACGGAACAGGCAATCACAGGCCTGGAGACGCCACACACCGGCCCCAGGGCCTGTTTGGAGTGCACAAACACGTGGGACACCTTCTTGTCTGCACACAGCAGTGGGAGGTAAAGGATGATCTCCAGGGCCTCAGTGTCTGCAGCCATCACAATGAACTCAGAGATTCCTCTGTTGAGGGTTTTAGTGGCCCCATTGGCTCCTTTCTGATCAGCGAGAGGATAGGCCTTTGGGTTTGCATCAGCCTCAGTCATGGCTGCGGTTCCACGAGCTCGTCACCCTCAAGGAGAGCCACTGACATCAGAGCCGGAATGCTGGCTAAAGGAGAGCCGCGGCCATCAGAGCGGGAATGCTGGCTACTGCCAAAAAGCCACTTTCTGGGCCCGTTTTCTTTAACCGAATTACAGACTTTACTTTTATTTGTATCTAGAAAGAATTCAGACATAAGAAAAGATATCTGCTAGCATTACTTCTTCTATGAAAACCAAATATTTGGGTATGCTTTTAATAGCAATGCAAATGGTAGAAGATAAATTAACAAGTTGTTTGATTAAAATCTATTTAACTTCAAAGAAGAATCTTTACTTCTCCTCCCCTTTTCAAATGTTCACTGAAAAAATTTTTGACCTTCATCGACATTGTTTTCTGAAGCCCCTTTCCTGTAAGTAACCAGCACCAGAGGTTATTATACTGTTCTCTCATCTTCTTTACTTTGTGAGTTCACATTTCATGAGGGGCTGACTTCTGTAGATCTCGAGCATGAATTATAGGAAGTACAAATATGAATTGAACCATTTGAGTGGTGACAAAGGCTGATCTTTATTGAGGAACAGTATTTAAGTCACACCATTCGGATGCCCAACACATCTGAGAAGCTAGAAAGGCAGTGTAAGTGGAAATGTAGCATTCATACATTTGTTTTTTAATATGCCAGAGGGCCTGTATGTTCACCAGAGAGAGAAAGAGAGAGGGAGAGAGAGGGAGAGAGAAAGCCCCCCAACGGGGAGAGGGGATGCAATCCCTTCTCCTTTTCTCCATTCTTTTAGGATGGGCATGCACGTACAAGTGCCTGGTGTGTTTTTCAAGTTGCCATGGCTGGGATTCAAACTGCAGGGTGGTCCATGTGGGATCCAGCTCTCTTAACCACCACACCATAGGCTGCCTGCCCATGTGCATTTTACCCTGATTTTCTGTGCTTAATATGGAGAAGGAAAGGGGAAAGCCTGAAATGCTGCAGCAGGGCGATGCACAACGTGTGGGCGTTTATAATAGTGCCGTAGGAGAGTAATGACCCTCCAGAGAGGTCTGTGCCCTAATCCCTGGAACCTGTAAACGCCTTACCTTCATGGCAAAAGCAATTCTGATGATGTGATTGAGGACATTTGTTCTCAGTTGAGGCAAGTAGCCTGAATTATTCAGGTGGGCCCAATCTAATCACACGTTTTTGTTTGTTTGTTTAATTGATAGAAACCTGTGGGTATGCAGAGAGAGAGTGCGCACCTGTCTCTAGCCCTTTGGCTCCTTAGGCTTCTGGGTACCCACAGGTGTGTCAGTGTGTTTTTCAGGCCAACCCAGAATCTGAACTGGGGTCACCACATATCTTTCAGCACCGTACGGCTCTAGTATTACTGCATTTATTCCTTTTCCTTTTTAAATAAAAAGAATTATTTTATTTAACTCTATTTATTTATTTTAATTGGACCAAAGTGGAGGGGGAAGAGCGAGTGAGAGAAAGTGAGAAAGCAAGTCATCAGGGCTGGATCTCAAACCACTGTCAGCCATGTGGGAGTTCAGTAGCCTTAATCACCACACCACCTGGGGCTCCTGTGTTTATTCTTAAATGTGGAAAGGCTTTATCACAGGTAGTTAATGGAAGCAGAGAGAGAGGCTCAAAGTGTGGGTGGGACTTGCTGCCTTTAAAGGTAGAGGAAGGGGGAAACCAGACAAGGACTATGAACAGCCTGTGAGCCGATGGTTAGTCAACTGCCAAGAAAGAAAGAGAGCGCTCAGTTCTTTAGTCATAAAGAACTGAATTCCACCAACAACCTGGATGAACAAGGAAAGAATCCTCCCCTACAGTTTCCAGAAGGGAGCACTACTTTCCGTACTTTTACTGGAGCCTGGTGAGATGTGCTTCAGACTTCTGACCTACAACCTGTGAGTTGCCATGTTTGTGGTAATTTGTTAGAGGGGCAATGGGAAACTAATGCAGATTATTATCTTCAAGAGCCACCTGGAAGGCATCAGGGTAGGTTGGTTTTAGCATTTGGGATGTACTGTCACATGGACTAAGGCGATGCTACACTTGCAACTTGAAAACACTCGACAATTCAGGCAAATAGCTCAGTTGGTTAAAAACAATGAAATAAAGAGCACATCTACATGAGAGTCAGAGTTGTTATTTATTATATTAGAAGACAACTTTTCAGACATGCCTAGGAGGTATGAGATCGTCTTTTTGTTGAGGTGTTTAAACAAATAATTTCCCAATTTTGTTAAACTGTGTTTTTTATTTTTGTGTAAATGTCATAAATAAATATGTCAATTATAATTGCCCCAACTGCTTAAAGCAAGTAATAATTTTCATAAAAAAAATGAGTCCAGCATTTGGGTTAAATTTGTACCAACTCCTTTGCTTTTTCCTTCATAGTTAATTGAATTATCTACAAAGTTTGTTGCTTGAGTCCTTTTAGCTTACTTACTTTTACTTATTTATAGTTTACTTTTATTTATGTATTCATTTTTTGCCAAGGAGTGTGAGCATATAACGTGCTAGAGAGAGACAGGCGTGAGGAGAGGATGGGGGGGGGGAAGAAAGCTCCTCTGATAGGGTGTGGTCATGCTGCAGTCTCGTCTCCACTTATCTATCCTGTCGGGATTTTTGCGCAGGCATGCACACAAACGTATGTTTGTCAAGTTGCCAGGGCCTGGATTCAAATCATGTGGTCAACCGTGTGGGCTCTGGCTCTCTCACTGATTAGGCTATGGGGCTGCCCCCTCACTTACTCTTAATTCACCATTTTTCCTTCTCCTTGGTTTTCTTCTTGCAACTCTTAAGTATTTCCTTGTTGTTCAGAATGATTTTGCAATGGGGGTCCTCTTGAGCACGTGGAATTCCAAGAATATGCAGGACTTAGAAATGTAACAAACGGCACAGGGACACTATGACTGGTGGTGTCTGGATCATTGTGTAGGTTTAATTTGTATGACAATTTCACTTGTTCAAAAAAAATTTTTTTTTTTCAGATTATGAATTGCTTGGAGAGGCCAGATCTGAGAGTCATAAATGTTATGCATATGTCCGTCTTGTACTGAGACAGACTCTTTCACAGGCATAAGGCAATGTGTTGGTGCTGGTGTGTTGTGCTGTGCAAGCCAGCCAGACCTGTTCCTTTTCAGGTCCAGGCACGGTATTTCAGTCTGTTAGAGACTGAATTGTCCATCTCACTACTCTCTGCCCCAGTTCACATGGTAAGCCCTAGTTCCCAAAATGACTGCATTTGGGGATGAGGCCTTCGAGGAAGTGACTAGGTTAAATGGAGTTACGAGGGTCCTAGTCCTAGAACATGGGTGTCCTGCAGGAACACCAGAGATCTCTTCACTCCTCACCATCGTGAGGAAAGGCTGTGTGAGGGAATAGAAGGTAGATGCAAGCTAGGAAGAGAGGCCTCACCAGAATTGAATTTATTGGCAATTTGATCATGATCTTCTAGCTCCAGAACTGTGAGAAAACGAATTTTTGTGTTTAAGCTGTGATTTTTTAAAAATGGTATCTTATTCTGGCAGATTAATACAAAGCTACTTCTAGGTGTCTTTATTGCATCCTCAGGAGCCCTTTATGAAAATTAAGCTTGGAACAGGTGGCATTGTTCAATTTATACTGGAAAGCAAATATCTCTGGCTGTTGTGTCAAAAGCGACTTAAAGTGGGGGAGACACGAGTGGAAGTGAGAAGTCCGCTGGGAGCCTGCTGTAGCCTTCCTTCATCTGATAGACAATGATGATTTTCAACATTTGACTGCGTGAAGCTAAAACAACTCTAAATTATTCAGTTTATAACATGCGAAGATAGCATAGATACCACAGCCATAGCACAAAGAATGGAGAATTGAAGGTAATAGACTTTTTTTTTTTTAATCAATTTGCAAAAAAAAACTAGTGAATGCACTCTCTGGAGAGAGAGAAAGTGAGAAATCATTTTCTGAGGGTGATGGCTGTACTTCCATCCCTTCTCCTCAATTCTCCTCTTTGAATTTTGGGCACACACATGCATGTGCCTGGCATATTTTTCAAGTTACTGGGTCCAGGACTTGAACCGTGTAGTTGGCCACGTGGGATTCAGCTGCCTTAACCTCTGGCCCAAGGTTAATAGACTTTTATTGTTAAAAATGTATGCATTTTGGGACCAGCAGGTGGCGGAGCGGTTATGTTGTTGTACTCCCACATGGTCTATAGCAGTTTGAGTCCTGGGCCTGGTGGCTTGAAAATCACACCGGGCGTGTGTGCATGGATGCTCAAGATCCAGGGAGGAGAATGAAGGAGAAAAGACTGTGGTGCAGCTCTGCCCCCAGGGGTGATTGCTCACTTTCCCTCTCACTGTGTCTGTCTGTCTGTCTTCCTTCTGTGAGTATAATGTCCTAAGGCAAAAACCTCTAAAAAGAAAAAGAAACCGAATGCATTTTATGTGAGATGGCCTAATAACATTAAGTTGACAGTGATAATTTTATTATTCATAAATTAATCTCTAAGTTATCACAAAAACGATGCAAAGACCTATAGTTAACAAGCCAATAAAATATTAAATAGGGGGCCAGCAGGTGGTGTGGTGGTTAGAGGCGCTGGATTCCCACATGGCTGACAATGGTTCAAATCCTGGACCTGGTGGCTTGCTTTCCCCCTTTCCCTTTCTCTCTGTCTCTCTCTGGTCAAATTAAAAAATAATAACAACAAATGGAATTAAATAAATAAACAAATCTTTAAAAAAATTAAAGTACTAAAAATATTAACTCCAAATGAGGCAGAAAAAAAGGGACAAAGTGAAACAGATGGGACATTTAGAAATCAAACTGTATTTAAAGTTTTATTCAATATAAATGGAATGAATATTCCAGTGAAGTGACAGAGATTATCATACTGGAGGGGAAAAAAAATTAAGACCCAACAGAAACGCACTTTAATAACAAAACCAGAAAACAAGTGACAGCAAAAGGATGAAAAAAGACATGCTATGCAAACAATTGACATGAGAAAGATGAAGTGGCTACATAAATATCAGACAGGATAAGCCTCAAGACAGGGAATAGAGCTAGAGCTAGAGAGGGACATTATATAATGAAAAAATCAATTTTTTACAAAGACATAATGATTATTAGTATATATGTGCCTAATAATAGAGCTTCAAATTACATTAAAGCAAAAATAGAATTGCAAAGGCAATAGACAGTTGCAGATAAAGATATTAACTCGTCCTTTCAGTAACTGATAACAACTAGACAGAAAAATCAGTAAATAGTAGAAGATGTGAAAAGCACTATCGGCCTCCTTGATCTAATGACATTTAGAAAACATCATCTTACAACTAGAATACACATTTCTTTCAAGTGACATGGAACTGTCAAGATAAACATATGCTGAGCCATAAGACAAATCTCAAGAGGTGTAAATTGATACAACCGTTTTGGAAAACTCTTTTGAAATGCCTATTAAAGCTAACTCATGTCTACCCTGTGTACCAGCAAACCTAATTCGTAAGTGTACTGTAGAAAGCTGAAACCATTGAAAGACAAGATTATCGACAACGATTTTGCTCTTAATACTCCACATCTAGAAAACATCTGAATGCCCATCAATAGGAAAATGGCTCCATTGTGGTCTATTCATATAAGAGAATACAAGAAAATAAAAATAAGCTTTTTGCTTCACAGAACAATATGGACGACCCTCACAGATACAATGATAAGCTCAAGAGTCTAGCCATGAATCTAGTCACACTGTGAGTCCATTTGTATGAACTTCAAGAACAGGTAAAACGGGAACCAGCAGTTAGCGTAATGGCTATGTCACTGGACTCCCATGTAGTCGATCATGGTTTGAGTCCCAGACCCGGTGGCTTAAACTCGTGCCCAGTGCGTGTGTGCGTGTGCCCAAGATCCTGAGAAGAGAATGGAGGAGAAGGGATTGCGGCGTGGCTATCCCCCGTGGGGGGTGATTTCTCGCTTTCTGTCTCTCTCTCTCTCTTTGTCTTTCTGGTGAGCACACGTGCCCTATAATAAAAACCTCTCAAAACAACCAAACAAACAAAAACAACAGGTAAAACTGATCAACAGTGATTTGGGGCAGAAGAATCAGAATAGCTATTGATTCTTAGGATGGAGGCTTGCCTAGGAATGGCACAGGGAGCATTTTATACAGTGACGGTTAATGTCGTATATGGTTGGTTGCTACACTGAGAAATGGAAATTAGGTCCATGTCACAACAACTGGCCTGGTTTCAGAGGCTTAACCTTTGCCCAGTAATGCCAACTTTATAAATACTTGTGTCATAAAGACCTCATTTTTCTAATCCATGCTGCTAGAATCTTCCCAAGTAGAATTAGTAGACCATTCCCTCCCTCCCCCCAGATGCATTATTTCCTACTCCGATGGCTTAAAATGTGTGATCCTTTGTTTAGGAGCTTGCAATTAGGTGATTTCTGCATCAACTATATAAATATATTTTCTTGAGCAAATTACTAATTGAATCAATCTGGCAATGAGATTTTAAATGACTTAAAATTAAAAAATTATTTTGAACCCTTCAGAAGCAATTACCACACTGCTTCTCAGCCTTTTGGTTAAGATCAAGTGTTGAAGCAATTATCACAAACTGATAAGCTAATTGGGTATTTTACCTGAAGTATGGCCTTTGATGGGCAAAAATCTATGGCTAGTTGAAGTTATTGTGAACTTGTGAAAGAAATACTTTTTTGGGAAAGCATTTCCTACTTTTATATATTTCTTTTTTATTTTTAAGAATTATTTTATTTACCTTTATTTATTAATTTTAATTGGACAGAGAAGGACAGAGTGAGAGAAAGAGAGAGGGAAAGTGAGAAAGCAAGTCAGGTTCGGGACTCGAACCACAGTCGGCCACGTGGGAGTCCAGCATCGTTAACCACCATACCACGTGCTGGCCCCCTTTTTATACATTTCTTTCCATTAACTTTCTGACTCCACCCTAGAAAGAGGCATCTCTGCACACCAGCCCAGAGAGGCTTGAGGAGCCCTACATGAAAACTTGTGATAGAAAGCTAATTATATAGTTTCTGTAGTCATCACAGCTGTAGGGACATTAAGAAATCTCATTTACATAGGCATGTGTTAGAATAGTCAGTGGAAAGATCAGAGTCAGACCTAAATTTAAACAGTGGATCCAGGGCTCCAGCAGTTGTACCGTAAGGCAAGTCCTAAAACTCTCTGAGCCTCAACGTCCTTATCTGTAAAATGTACCTAATAACCATTGGCTTATAGGGTTATTGCGTTAGGTTATGTAGAATGGTGTTGGACACCATGTAGAGGCTCAATACATGATGGTATTATTTTATAATCATGATAATGTTGCTCTTGCAGCTGACATTAAACTTAGTGGAATTCTGACCTCCTTTCCTTTATAAGTACAGGCGAAAACATCAGCGCACAGTTCTGCACAATTAAATGAGTGCTTTTGCTTCTTACATTTTGAATAATAGAACTTATCAATTCTTCATAAAATACTTTGGATTCTGTAGCTAAAGCTCTAAAGAAGTATAATGACTAAATAAAATTTAAATGCCATTAGTACTTCACATAATTATCACAAAGTGCCAGAGAGATATTTTGAATATCAATAAATTGAGTCAGTTATTTTGTTCTCTTTAACATTTCTACTAAGATGTTAACAGACGGGAAACCAATAAAAATGCTGTATGAAATTTATTTTTGTTTTAATTTTTTAAAAACCTACATTGCTAAGCTCAGGAGGATGTGACTATAGGGAGTTTTAGAGTAGTACATTAGCTTTTAGACTAAGAGTCAGCTTTGCGAATTACCTAATTATACTCAAACTTGGCGGTACTGACATTCTGCATAATCACTACAGACAGTTCACGTGTGGCGTGTGCACACATTATTTAATCTGACATGCATTCGTTCTTTTTTAATGCCCATAGAATTTAGAGACCGCTGTATAAGTAATTGGCATGAAAACGTAAAGAGTTTTTTTCTTCTTAAATGACAATATTGCATTTACACAAAGTATATGGAGACGGGATTGGGAAAAGAGTATAGAGGAGTACTGCCAAATAATATAGTGATTACTGTGATTACTCTCCATTTTTATCATCACGAGAGGGAAGATGGGACAGAAAAGAGAAAATGGTATGTATTGCTTCAGTCTGAACGAAGCAGGGACTTGATTCAAGTGAACAAGGGCTCTGATTTATTTATTACTATGTAAGCTGTACAAAAAACTATGTTAAGCATTTCACACGTCTTATCTTACTTAATATCTTGATATTCCTAAGAGAAAGTGTTTGAAGGAAAATACATACATATATATATATATATTGCATCAACAAATACTTATGCACTTATTGTGTGCCAGGCATCATGTGGGACAATGGTCTCTGCTCTGTATAATCTCACAGAGAATGGAGAGCATTGACATATAAAAGGAAAAATATGTCTTTTAATAAGTAGAGTAAAAATAATGATCAGTATTGATTTCTAGTCATAATTGATTTATAGGTAGGCATTCCTAAAACAGTAACTATATCACTTTAGAACTGGAAGATTCTCTAGGATTCAAGGCTTGTAGGACAGGAATGACTCATCTCATTTACAATCTAAGATTTACTAATAATTTTGAAAAGAGCAGATTTAAGTGTTCTCACCAAAAGAAAAAAATACTTACGCTAAGGCATACGTTACATAGTTCGATTTAGCCATTCTACAATGTATATATATCAAAACATAATGCTATACATTATAAATATGTACAATTTTTACTTGTCAATTAGCAATCTAAAAAAGAATAAATAAAACTTCATTTTAATACAAGAAAATGTTTATTAAATGTGAGGCATTATGCTGTGGCAGATACAGTGCACAGCCACACCCAAGGGAAGGGATTCTGGAACAACGATTGCCCGGAAACATGTATCTAACCCCTCTGAGTCAGAATTCCCACTCAAGATTCACCCAGTACACACACATGTGTCCTGGAGGTTGTGTCTCTGGTGGTGAGATTTCCTGAGATATCTTTTAAGGAGGGCAGGTAGAGGGAACTTAATTATCTAGGGTGATAGTCTAGAGGTTTCCTCTGCCAGCAGAGGGGGCAGCCACTGTGGCTGCTGGTCTTTCAGGGCTTCCTCATTGTTTAAATGTTCCCAGAGCTGGGGATCAGCTGCCTTTGGGGTTGAATTACACTGTTTCCCGCTGTCTGGAGAGACCCAGCTATGCCCTAACAGCTCCATAGAGTCTTTCCCGCTGGAGCCTGTTATAAGGCTGCAGACTGCCAGCTCATTCACCACTGTCTCATTAGCAGGAGCAGACTGTCTTGTTTATGACGGAGGCCTGGAGACCCTTCCAGCCTGTGTGGGTGACGTGGGAGTCTGCAACCATGAGCATGCAGGGATCACTGTCATTCTTCTAAGACAGTGGATTTCAGCCTTTTGTGCTTGCTACAACTTCTGAAAATACCTATGCCTAAGTACTATGCAGATCAGTGAAATCAGAAAGCTGGGGATGTAGCCCAGGCAACAGTACCACTTAGATCAGCTCACATGCTTCTGTGTAAAGCCAGGGTTACAAATGACTAATTTACTATGACTCAGATGACCACACCAAATAATTAAAAGAGGTGATTAATTTAGAAGGAAAACTGGTGGAGAGATAACACAGAGCATTAACACAGAAAAAAGAAAAATTCAAGCAGATGAAATAGAACAACAACAAAACTTTCTGAAAGAAAAAAAATTTCTAAATTTCACAACACATACAATGTATTAAAAGAATTAAAAAAAAATAGATCACTTGGTGACTATTCAGTGACTCAGAGGCAAAATACAACATTCTGTGAGGCAATCCCACATGGGAAGATCCTGGTTCCAGTCCCGAGGCATCCTTGAATATGCTGAGTACAGGTTTGGCCTTTGATCCAGCGATGGCTGAAGGCTGGGGGTAGACTGTGGTGTTGACACCCTGTTGAGGGTGCTGTCTCTTTTGCACATGGAAAAAATAAATCAATTTAATATAAATGAGATCACCAGTGAAAACTCATTTATTGTTCTAGGGAACCAAATGAAGGAAGTAACTTATAAAACAGAAAAAGAAATGGAAACCAGAAATGAAAGATACAGAACTGATGACCAAGAGGAGGAGGGAGTCAATAGGGAGTAGATGATAATGTAAAGACAGTAGAACATGTCCCTGGATGGAAGAAAGACAGATCTAAAATTTGAAAAGCCTTAATGGCTCCCAAGTAGCATTTGAACTAAAGGTCGCCATGTGGAAATTATGAGGCCTGTCCCTGTTTCTTACCCTCTCAGAAGAAAGAAAGAAAGAAACTTTAAAAAGGAAAAAGAAGGGGCCAGCAGGTTGTATGGTGGTTAAGGCGCTGGAATACTCACATGGTCGACTGTGGTTCGAGTCCCGGACCTGGTGGCTTTCTCTCTCTCTCTTTCTCTGGCAAAAGTCATGTGAAAAATAATAATACTAATAAATAAATAAAAAATAAGTAATACTTTAAAAAAAAGAAAAAGAAGAGGAGGCCTCACAATAAAGATAATGACTGTTTAACTTAAAGTAGAAAAAGCATGGTACAGCATGCTGCAAGAATAATGCTGGTAACAATTGGTGATATAAAAGTTAAAATGAAAGAAATAGAAATGCATATTGTCAAAGGATAAATATACCCCATAATATGAGCCATAAAAAAGAGCAAAACACTTGGTATGTTTGATTATGAAAAATATGAAAAGATGAATATGCGCAGTAGGTAGGAAAGCAAGTTCACTGATACAGAAAAAGTAAACAATCTATAAGAGGATGTTACGTGTACTTCTGAGAATCATATTTTATTGATAGTTTCTTGCTTATTTCAAGAGTCTGACATATTTGTTTCACCAATGATTTTGCTCATTATCTAAGCCACTTTACTTCCATCACTGTTGGATCTTAAATTTAGATCTGACAACTTCCTTCATCATACCAAGGCCTCACATTATCATCATACCACCTCCATCTTCCAAATAGTATTTTTTTTTTTTTAGCGACAAAAGAAGATTGTTTATGATGTAGTCTTGCTGGTCAGTGTCTAACTTGACATGTCAAGGAGGTATGTACTGAATAGAGGCAATGTTTTTTGTTTTTTGACCAATACCATAGACAAGTGACTCTCCTGTAATTTCATTTTGCTTCTAGAAGTAAGATGAGCACTGTTTTTCAGTGACAGCTTTGTTCCTAAAACTCAAGACTGGAATGGCTCATCATCCAGCTTTCAGACTATTGCCATCAGTGAGCTGGCTTTATTGAGCTGGTTGAAATTTGTTTTATTATAACAGAAATAAATTTCATTATGCTATTAGATTACCCATGGAAATGGAACTTTGTCATGGAAACCTTAACCACGTTTAAATGTACTATTTCTTGAGTATTAAAACCAGTGTCTCAACATTGAGACTCTTGGGAGACAACTGGAAATGGTCCTGATAACTCCTGGTGCGCAAGGACTTTAAAAATAACATAGAAAATCTCTAGAGTCAAAGGACGGAGTCTGAATGAGACTGGACAAAGCAACTCCAGATAAACATGCCCAATATTTAGTCTTATTGTTTGGAAACTGTCATTTTGGTATATTAAAAATAGTTTTTCTGGGACTGGCAGGTGGTGTGGTGGTTAAAGATGCCATATTCCCACATGGCTTACCATGGTTCAAGTCCCGGACCTGGCAGCTTGCTTTCTCGCTTTCTCTTTCTTTATCTCTGGCCAAATTAAAAAATAATAACAACAAATGGAATAAGATAAATGAATAATTCTTTAAAAAATGTTTTTTTTCTGGTTCCCCCTATTACATTTTTCTATTTGTAACTGCCAAGACCTTCAGTGTTGGAAATAGGCCCTTTGGCTTAAATAGGTACGAACTTCCTTTCCATTGGCTCTCCTTCTGTAGTGCTTTAGATGCATACCTAAAACAAGCTTTTTCTTCTTTTTTAAAAAAAAGTTATTAGAGGGCACCAGACAGAGAAAGTAATATAGAGCAAGAAAGAGATATATAGAGAAAGCACTCTCCAGGGGAGACAGCCACGTTGTAATTCCTTCTCCATTTCTCCTTTCTGGATTTTTGGCACTCATGCACCCATGCTTAGCATCTTTTTCCAAACACTGGGTTCAGGACTTGAACTGCACAGTTGACATGTGGGATCCACTTGCCTTAACCACCATGCCACTGGCTAGCCTCAAAGCAAGCTTTCATAAGTTCTTTGACTTGTGTTGATCAGAGACAGAAAACGTCTGTTAATTTCAACACTTTCTACATTTCCTAATTAAAACATGATTTACTTTACCTTCTCTCTAGAGTCTAACAGATATTGTAATATCTCAGTCTTATATCATGGGTATAACCAACCAAAGCCTTGAATTGGTTGGGAAAAACAAACAAACAAACAAACAAAAACAATGTTCAATTTAAACTGATTCTGCTCTACAAGCTAGAACCCAACAAGAAAATTTTGAGTTTTGAATTTTAATACTGTAAGCCATATGTCCATTGGCTTTTACTTTGTGTTTATCTTTTCTTCCAAAGTAGGAAATTAAAACAGCTTAGGTAAAATGAGTAAGCCTTAGGGTGTACAATTTTGGTTCGTCTGTTGTTGCCATTTTCTAAGTTAAATGATGTGTTTGAATTTTGTATTATCTTCTGTGTATTTATTTTATATACTTAAAGACAAACAAGCTTTGTTTTATTGAAAATCCTTGAATTTGTAACTTAAACCTTGAATTATGACAGATAAAATTATCTGAATTATTATAGTGCACTTATAACAAAGCTCCATTCTCCTAGGCAGCAGGATAGAGATGATTCAAAATGTTATTTATTATTTAGGAGATATATCAGGCAAGAAAACTATATAAACAAATACATACATTCTCAGGTGAGTAAATGAAAAATAAGTACTAAGCTGAAATGTTTCATAGTTGAAGAAGCAATTTATAATGAGTGTATGACAAGGCCGGAGACTACTCCTTTACATCACCAAAGCCCGTATATTTTGGTCTTAAATTCTATGAAAAGGTTTGTAACTTTTTTAAGCTGTTCTTGTCTCATCTTGATCCTGCACTGGGAAAGGGAATTAGGTTGTTCAGTGCTTTTATAAAATTGTCATACATTTCTGTATTTTTCATCAGTGTGATTGCAATGATAGCTTATGGGATGTTTTTCATATATGCATAGTCCTCAAGATTATTGTCTTGTTTTGATGACTTGAAGAGCTTACATGAAATAACAAAGCTGGAAACTCTGAAGAACTGCTTTGGGAGCGAGTATATAAAGTGTGTATAATTTTATAGATTTAAGGGTAATATAGATAAGCTGTCACAAGAGTGATTATATTCATAAGGGCATGTTATTTCCATCAGTCCCCATCTCTTCACTTTTCGTCATACTCAGCTCTAACTTACTCTCCTTAGTCTAACTCAGTTCTTAGAAATATCATTCATTGACATTCTATGAAAAGATAACTAGATCAAAAAGTCCTGGCAAAAATCTCATGGTTTAGTCTAATTGTCCACTTTATTTAAACCTACATCTGTATTGCTTGATATGGCAAGGCACGCAGATGTTAATACCCATCAGTTCTTAATCTCTATCTTTGTGAGGGGCAAAGAATTTGTCAGTCCTACATTCTTCAAGTCTTCTCCCTCCCATTCACTACAGCAGCCACATAAATCCTTCACATGCCAGATAGCCTACTCCATAGCTTTCCCATTCTCAGCAAATGATTCACCCTGAGGTTAAAGGAAAAAGCATTTATTATCCTTAACTCCTTAAGCTCATCCTACTCAGACTCACATCCATTGGTCTTGATGTCTGCCCTTGGACCTTCACTCCTTAATAGAATAATCCTTTTCCTTTCATTTTATTATTATTTTTTTAAATAATTATTTTATTTAACTTTATTTATTTATTTAAATTTTGAGCAGAGAGGGACAGAGTGAGAGAGAAAGAAAGAGGGAAAGTGAGAAAGCAAGCCACAAGGTTCAGACTTTGAACCTCAGTCGGCCATGTGGGAGTCCAGTGCCCTTAACCACCATGCCACCTGCTCACCCCTCTTCCTTTCGTTTTAAAGCTAAACCCTGCACCGGTGCTCAGACCCCATCCCCTACTGGTTCCCATAGTAACTTAGTTTCATCTGTCTTCTCTCCTTCCCTCCATCTTCAACTTCTCTCTCTCTCCTGACCTATTCCCCTTGGCATTTGCCCCACATTTACTAACTACAACCATGGTCCTATCTCTCCTCCATGTTGTAGCAGAAATCCGCTTTATTCCACAATCTCTCCTCAACTGCAACCTTTCATCCTTTCTGATCCAGTAAGACTTCTTTAGCTTCGTCACTAATAAATTCTTTAATACTAAATCCCAATGAACAATGTTTTGTGATGATCTAATTTGACTCTTTGGTTGCATTTGCTATGTGAGCATGTGCTCCTCATTAAAATATTTTTAGATTCCTGTTTATTACTTAGTTTTAACAAACTTAGGTTTTCTCTAACTTCCAACTTTTACATGCCTCTGTTCTGAATTTTCTTTTGTTTTTCCTCCACATACTCTTTCTAGGCAATCTTGACTGTTTACAAGGGTGTATTTGATATCTATTTGTTGACGATTCCAAAATCACTGTTGTAAGCACAGAACTCTTTCTTGAGTTTTAGACAAATTTATCTGCCACCCACAGTTGAATACTCTAGAGGCCAAACTGTGTCTGAAGTAGGAGTTGTGTTCTTCACTTCCTGGTTGTTTATTCCCCATGATGCTGCTGTATCACCCACTAAGCTTTTCAAACTAGAAAAGTAGACATTATGACTAAGCTCTATTTATTATATTTTCACTTCCTTATCACTCAAATCTAATCATATATTGATTTTAACCTTATTTTTTAACTTCTAGGTGTCTTTTTTTTTTTTTTTTGAGAGAGATTTTTGCTTTATGGTATGTTGCACTTGGCAGACAGAGAGAAAGCAAGTGAGAAGTCATCCCCCAGGTGGGATGGTCATGCCACAATCTTTTCTCTTCCATTCTCTTAAGATTTTGGGCATGCACACACACATGTCTGGTGTGAGTTTTAAGCTGCCAGTCTGGGACTCGAACTGCGGTCAACTACGTGGGAGTCCAGTGATGTAACCATTATGCCATTTGCTAGTCCTATTCCTAGGTATCTTAAAAAAGTGTGTACATTCTTCTTTGATTTGAATGAAATTATGCTAGTTCAGAATAACAAACTCTTGCCATTGGATTTTGCTTCTTGTTTGTGTATACTCGGTATAATGTTAATTGCAACTTCTCCCTCACTAATTATTTTGTCATGGGAATTGGAACCCTCTAATACAGAATAAAGTACAGAATAATGTTCAAAAATCCAAATCTAGCTATAGAAATTATTTGTCTTAAACCACTGTAACTTTTTATGAAAAATAAAACCCCAATTTTCAGCTTGACTTACAAGGTACTCAGGATGTGCTCTTTGTACCTTACTCGTCTCATTTTTCATGACCTGAACCTAGACTCCAACTGTATTGAGCAGCTTCCCATTATCAAAATGCCCCATGCTGTAAGTTGGATGTCTTATTTTGGTATAGGTTCCATTAATATGTTTTATATAAAGCTCATGATTCACTGAAGGCAACAAAAACAACAAAACCCAGACAACTTTTGACAAGGCTAATCCAGTCCCTCAGTGACCGCAAGACAAAGGCATTCTGTTCATAGGTATCAAATATTTTTAGTCTTTCTTGTTTTGTACTTGATGTCTGGTAATCAGAGAACAAGTGCAAGATACAAAAAGTGAGACAAGGCAACCCACTGTAAAGAGACAACGCAATAGGGAAGTAGAAGTGAGCAGTGGTGAGGAGGGTGGAAAAGTGACACGTCTGGAGGCAGTGGAACCACAGGGCAGAGGGTGAAGAGCGAGAAGCCAGGCTGGCTCTGCTGCAGCTGCCGCTATGCCTGCTGAGCGCCTGGGGTCATGATGATCCGCTGCATCCTGAGCAGCCACCAAGACTTCTTTGGGACCTGGAAACTGACAGTGGCCTAGACGCACATCATGAAGTCGGCAGACATGGAGAAGTTAGCCGATGAATTGCACATGCCATCGCTCCCTGAAATGATGTTTGGAAATCACATTTTAGGAATCCAACATGGCTCTGGTTTTGGTATTGAGTTCAAGGCCACAGATGTATTAAGATGTGTAAACAACTACCAAGGGAGGCTTAAAGTAGCCCGTGCTGCAGAGTGGCAGGAAAGCAGGATGGAGGTGGAACATTCCCAAGAGGTTATTGAACCTTATGATTGGGCCTGTACTACAGATTATAAGGGGACATTACTTGGAGAACTTCTTAAGTTAAAGGTTGTACCTATAACGGATCAGATAGATACAGAGAAGTTGAAAGCCAGAGAACAGATTAAGTTTTTTGAAGTTGTTCTCTTGTTTGAGGATGAACTTTATGATCATGGAGTTTCAAGGCTGAGTGTGAAAATTAGAGTAATGCTTTCTAGCTTTTTCCTGCTTTTGCGGTTTTTCTTGAGAGTTGATGAGGTGCTTATCAGAATGAATCACATAAGACTACCATGAGGCTGACAAGACCTACATATTACGAGAATATACACCATGAGAGAGCACAATTGCTAATTTTATGCATGTTCCACATTCTCTCTTCACTTCTCTTTAATGAAATATCACAGTATTTACCAATCAAAGAAGCAGTTTGTGAGAAGCTCCTATTTCCAGAAAGAATTGACCTTAACCCTACAGACTTGCAGGAAAATACTTGCATGGATGAATGTGATGCAGCATAAATACCTTAGAATCTGAACTGGCTGTTTGTAAGGGGGTATTTTTATTATGGGAATTAAATGTCTTGTTTATGTGCAGATTTTCTGTAGCCTTAAAGGAAAAAAAAATGTTGCAGGCAGTTTACAAAAAAAAAATAAAAAGAGAGAGACAATGCAATAGGCAGACTGAAACTCAAATATGACCCAGATATTAGACTTATTATACAGGCACTTTTATTTTTATTTTTAAAAGGATTATTTATTTAATTTTATTTACTCATTCATTTATTTCACTCTGACCAGAAAAAGAGAGAGAGAGAGAGAAAGCAACACACCAAGTCCAGGACTGGAGTCATGGTCAGCCATGTGGGAGTATCCAGTGCCTTAACCACCAGGCTACATGTTGGTCCCACACAGGGACTTTTAAATAAATATGATTAATGCTAATGGGTCAGGTGTAAAATATTTACAAATGCATGATTAGTTTAGGAATCTTAGTATAAATAGGGAAACTATGAGGACCTGTCAAATAGTAAAGCTGGAAATGAAATCATAATATCAACGATAGAGAGTTTTTTTCCAATAGTCTCATCAGATGACACAATACAGCTGACAAAGGAATCTGTGAACCTGCACACTGAAATATAGCCCAAAAAAGAGGAGAATAGAAAAGAACATCTAAATGCTATTGTACTATGTGGAAATGGAATAAAATAAATGTAATTGAGTCCAAGGAGGAAAAAGAAAGAAATCACAGGAAATAAATATTTGAAGAGATAATGGTGGATAATTAAAAAAAATTAAATGAAAGACATAAAATCATAAATACAAGAAGTTCAGAAAACCACAAACGAACTAAGAACAAACACAAATGCACATACCTCGACTCATCATAGTTAAACTACCAGCAACTAAAGATTATTCAGGGAAAATTTTGAAGGGAGTTAGAGGAAAAAGGGAGCACATGACAGTAATAAGAATTACAGCTGATTTCTCATCAGAAACCATGCAAGTCACAAAAAACAAAACATTTAATAGACACAAAAAATGAAAAGTTATCTGTTGATGATAATGTATATGGAAACGTCTTTGACTTGGCTAAGAGGCACACCATATTCATGTTGGGAAAAACCATGTTGTACACTAAAGATGTACATAGATGTAAATAGAAAAATAGAAAAAAGAGAAATATTTTTAAAAGAAAATGGAATATTTACTTAATAGTTTTCTTCTTCTTCTTTATATAGTTTTGCTATAGGGCATGTACACGAGCCAGAGAGAAAGAGAGGGAGAAAGAGAAATTGAGAAATCATCCCCCACAGAGGGATGGCCATGCCTCAGTCCCTTTTTCTCCATTCAGCTCTTGAATGAACAATACCACAGGATTGTTTCAAGCTGCTGGGTCTGGGACTCAAACCATGTAGTCAGTCATGTGGGATCCAACAGCCTTAACCACTATGCTACTGGCTGACCCAGTAGTTATTATCTCTACTGATACTGAAATTGTTTCCATAGTGATCAGGGGAACCAATTTCTGTGTTCTTGCGTCCTTCTGACATAATCTTAGTATTCTCTCTCTCTCTCTCTTTTTTTAATTCTTAGTATTCTTTGATGGAATATATGCTTTTTGTCATTAATGTTCTAGGCACATTTTGTGCATTTCCCATTTCTTATCTGAAATTAGTCATGTCTCTAAAAAGATCTTGTTCCTTTTAACATTCCATAGTCTGAGTAGAAGGGTTGCTGATTTTATTGATTCTATGTTGGTGATAAGTGTCTATTCCTTTTCAATAGCAGAACAAGGGAAGGTTTTGGAAGATAAAATATATCACAAGGTCATATAGATAATTTAAATTTAAAATAGGACTACAGGATTTTTATTTAGCCTTATTTGTATTGCTGTTTCCTTTCTCCCATATGGATATATTGTTCTGTGTCTCAGTAACACCTACAACATTATTTGCCTTAACTCACACTTTACATGCAAAAATTCCAGAGTAATGATGCCAATACTACCAATAATAATGTGATGTAACTGAGAACCAGTGTCATGAAATATTTTGAATTTCTATACTTTCCTGGTACTGATAAGCCCCCAAAGTTAATTATGTCCTGAAATTTAAGTTGAATCATAATTTTATTCTTTCATGGCACATGGTAAATGTGGCATTTAGTTTTGGCTGACAGTATTTCTTGAAACTCAATCTCAACATTTTCCTAATGTTTTTGCTTTTATCTGTAGTACAAGGGAATTCTTGACTTTCTCAAGAAATATGGAAGAGATAAGATACCTCTTAAAAGAATACCGAGTTGGCTTCATGGCCTGGTGATTAAGGTAGCTGGATCCCACATGGCTGACCACATGCTTTGAGCCCCAGATCTGGTGGCTTGAGAAATACGTCAGATGCGTATGCATGCATGCTCAAAATCCCAACAGGAGGGAAAGATGAAGGAGAAGGGATTGTGGTATGGTCATTACTCATAGGGGTTCTTTTTTCTCCCCATTTTTCTATGTTTCTCTGGGGAGCACATGTACCCTCTGGTACATATTGCACATGCATGCACACACACACACACACACACACAAATATCATCAACTTTCATCAGACCTGAAGCTCCAGGTTTCATGTGTCACATGTATGGCTTCAGACTTCATAGGCAAGCATATCAGTGCTAAATTATCCTTTTGTTTCATGCTTTTGACATCAGATAGCCTCCTTTTTAGCCATGCATTAGAGCGGTTACGGTTGCAGGAATGGAGGTTGAATTAGTTATCTAGGGATGCCCTAGTAAAATACCACAGAGTAGGTGGCGTAAACAATAGAAGTTTATTTCCTCACTGTTCTGGAGGCTGGAAGTCCAAGATCAAGGTGTCAGTAGGGTCAGTTTCTCCTGAACCTTTCTCCTTTGCTTGCAGATGGTGGGTTTCTTGCTGTGTCCTTACATGGCCTTTTCTCTGAGTGTGTACACTTGGTGTTTCTTCTTCTACTTATTAGGACACCAGTGCTATTGAATTTGGGTCCCACACTTATGATCTCATTTGACCTCATCTGGCTCTTTAAAGAAATATCTGTATTTGAACTATATCTCTCAATCCAGTCACACTGAGTGTTAGGACTTCAATATACAAATTTTAGAGATACACAATTCAGTCCATAATAGAGATAAGTATAGCTCAAATATTATGGAGTCCCCATCAAGCCTGATTTAGTTGCTTCCACAATGAGAGATCCACTGTAGTAAATTATTGTAATTTTATGTTGCCTTGGCAACTACTTTTTAATGTAAATTTAACTTTCTCATACTGAAAGCAGAGCTCAGTTACCCTGGATCCTGTTTCTAGTTGCACATTCCCAAATGGCTCAAGTTGATGGCCAGAGATAAGAACTTAGAGGTATCTTTCCATCTTGCCAGATTGGACTCCCAGATTTCCCACCACTTCCTTTAAATGGGCAACTTGGGTATTTATCTGAGAACTTTAACTGACCCACACACTTCTCTCTTCAAGTATACCTTAGTTGCCCTGCATGTGCCCTCTCTACTTGACTTTCTTGTTTCTTGTGACCCAGGAACAGAGGTGTGCCCTTCCCCCTTATTATGCCTTCCTTGCCCAGGATCTGTAAATAAGAATCTTTGAACTTGCTCCCTATTCTGGTGGTATATTGAATCTGAAGAACTAGAGGCAATCCCCAGCTGAGTTTTCCTTGGGACACTGGGGAGAATACAAGGTGAGGGGCCCAGTGACAAAGTGATGGTAAGACAGGTGTAAACAGAACACAGGTTGGCTAAGAGCCACAAAGGCATCTCCCAGAATAGGTCAGTATCCTGTGTGAGGGATCTCCTGGTTGTGGGCCAAACATGTAGGCATTAGGCCATCTGCCAGGAAAAAGAAACATCCTGTGAAAGGAACACTGTAAACATGTATGCCCAACTCTCTCTCATCTCTTGTTAGGGAAGGGTTGCTAGCTGCTTTGGTACTGGCACCCCAGATTAGCTAGAGGCTCTCCCAACACCAACTTTATAGCAGCAGAGACCCACACCGCATCTTAGATGTGGCACCATTTCCCAGAAGTCCCAAATAGAACTCTCTATGGGGAGCAGCATTTTATCTTTACTAGACTCAATGCCTACTGCAATGCTTCCTGAAGCTCCACCGACTAAGAGTTTACAGGTAAACTTATCCATTGACATGTCTACAATATAGCATTGCCTTGGACTCCTAACCACAGAATCCACTCTTAAATCATGTGTTCCAACTCCTAGACACAGCTTATCTGAAAGGATGATAACATAACCCACTGAGGGCTCACTAAAGTTTTGGTAGGTGGGGTCTCTGACCTTCAGGATGTGTTGAGCTATAAATTTCCTGCACCCGTGATACAGATAGGATACCTTTCCAAGGATAAAAAGAGGTAACAGAAGATAACTTCAGATAACACATTGATCAAATTGAATGGAATTTTATACTAAGAGATGTCTAGACCAAGCTTCCTTAACTATGATCAGCCTTTTAAACCTTTCTCCATCATAAATGCTATTTTCCTCTTCTCTATTACTATCCCTTCATGGGTCTCTGTTTTTTAGCCTTTGACTTTATTAAGACATAAGCAAAGGAATGTACTTTATTTTAAATGTATGGTCTATCTTTAACCTAGGCTAGGAATTAATAGTTTGAAAAGTACACATTTTTTTAAAAAAGGAGGTGCAACATATGATTAAACATATCACAAAAGGCTACTATTAACAACCTATATAGACATAAGACAACTTATGTCTGAATTGCCAAATAGTAAAATAGTTCCACAGACTATGTCCTTGAACATTATTACCTAAGGAAATATTCCAAAGTGCCAGATGTTTCGTTACTTGAGTATATTTTTATAAAATGGAAATTCATTGATTGCCATCAGATGGAAATTAGAAGGAAAATCAACTTTAAAATTGTCTCATCAATTTATTTGATCTGATCCTTTAAAGCACACACACACACACGCACACACACACACGCTCATCTATTTAAATATAGATACATGTGTATATGTGTATGATTTACTAAATCTACTATGCAATATATTTTGCTAAAATTATTATAATATTTCTATAGATAAGTTTTCAGTTTTCTTGGGGAAAAAAAAAACCCCTGCCATATGTGTTCACCAAATGTTGTAAAGGTAGTGAAACTATATTTATAGACATTAAGGGGACTGTGCATTTGAACTGAATTTCTTTTAAAAATAGTGTATCTTTATCGCAACTGTGAGGCGTTTAGGCAGGCAAGCGAGACCCACATGTTGCTTCAGAGCATCCTTGGTGAATGCCTTCACCAGGGTTCTTTATTTTTTCATGCGGTTTGAGTCACTGTCTAGTGCCCTTTCGTTTATTTCAGCCCGAAGGACTCTATTTAGTATTTCTCGAAGAGAAGATTGTCTAGAAACAAACTCTGTTTTTGAGTATCGGGAAATGTCTTGAGGCGTGCCTTCTACTCCAAGCAGACATTTCGCAGTGCTGCCTTTCCTGCGTTCCCTGCTGTGCACAGCCTCCAGCTCACCCAGGGGTGAGAATTTAGTGTGCTCCGATCTTTCCTGGGCGTGTGTCTAAGGCCTTCTAGGTTTCCAGGAATATGTGGAGCTCTTTAGCCCTCCCTATGGACATCTCATTCCTGTTTTTCCCTCTAAACTTTATGACTCACTTGCTCGCCTCATCCGTGATCCACAACCTCAGGCGTCCGCGATGTGAAACCACTGCCTTGAGTTGCTTTCCACCTCCCCCCCCTCCCCGCCCGCCCCATCACCCCCCATTTGCACTGACGGAACTCTGAGTCAGGTGAAATAAAGACAGCAAGTGGGAACTACCAGACTGTTCAAATGATGAAAATTCTCTCAAACTGGGCTGTGAAAGAGCCCTGCTTCTGCTCTCGCAGTGGCTGCCAAGGCGCAAGGCTCCGATGTTCACGGACGGTTAGGTGTTGTTTCCAAGGCTGTCCCTGAGCTGGTATGGGAGGACCGAGAGGGCAGGATGTTCCAATACCACGAAGCTCTCTGTTCTTCCCGAGAGTTAGTAATTTTCTTGATTAAACACTCCCCAAATTGCTGCAAGCTTTTGGTTAATTCCCGAGTTCTGAAAGGTTGGTTCTGACCATTGTTACCAGTTTTTTTCCTCTCTTTTATGGAGGAGAGAGTTTTTGAGATTTTTAGCCTATCATTTTCACTGACATTACGAAACTCTTGAGTCTTGATTCTTATTTTTGACTGAAATGAGAAAGATATATTAAATACATTAGGAAGATCTCAATGAAAGAAGCTTGTCCAACTTCTGTTCTCTAATAACTGCACAGGCCACACAACTTAGGCAGAGTTTACACCCATGATAGCTCTATGCTGGTTACTGGTATTAAAAACAAGTAAGGAACAAACAAGCAAAAAACAGGGGGACGTTAAAATCAAGTGTGGTCGGCTAGTCTGTGGACTTTGAAAACTGAGATTACTGTTTTGATGCTTAGCGTATAAAGCACTGGTATCCCTGAGTGGGGTGTTTATGTCCACCAAGTAAGCTGGAGAAGGCGGTTGCTTCATTTGCCTCATTCTGTGTTTCATAATCTGTAAAGTAATACCATAGACCTCCTAGGATTGCTCTGAGGACTAGCTACAGCATAAATCAATTTGTGTCACATAATAGGGACTGAGTTCAAAACAGGTATCTTGATCAACAGAAAGAATACTAATTAATAATAACTACTGTTACTATGTCGTTTATCCTCCATGCCTCACAGGGATATACTGAACGTATTTAAAAAAAAAAAAAACTGGTAGTTTTTTTGTTTCTTTGTTTTTGTTTTGTTAAACAATTATTTATTTAATCATTCATTTATTTTTATTTGACCAAAGAGAATCGCAGAAAGAGAAAGAGAGAAGGAAAGTGAGAAAGCAAGCCACTAGGTCCAGGATGCAAACTGTGGTGGGAGTGTCCAGCACCTTAACCACCATGCCACCTACTGGTCCCCCAGGGCCTGTTTTCTAAAACAAAGCTCAAAAAAACGCAGGCGGTTGTGTTTGTCCTTCACTGTGTGTGTAGACTGCATAGAATTCTGGAAGTTCCTGCTGGGAGTGGTAATCAAATGGAAAACAACCTATCTCATGAATGTGCTGTCCTGAATTCAATATGTGAATGAGGGGTGGATGAGGAAGGTGGGCTGACTAGGAGGTGACATTACAAATGAGCCTGTACATCTCCTAGAGGTACTCAGTAAATCAAGGGCCCCAAGGACTTCAGCTGATGGAACTAAACTATAAAGAAGAAAATCCAAATATAGATTAAGTAAGCTGAGGATGAGGAAGACAGAAGAGTGAGAGGTGAGAGAAGGACAGCAGAGGGAAGAGTGGAGGAAGCAGAGAAGCGCAGAGATGTGATGGGTCATAACACCATTAGCAAACTAGGGAGAGTCCTAGCTGAAAGGAGGTTGTAGAATTGCTGGTATTTCTGGCTGCGGTTTCAAACGTGCTCTCCTTTCTCCTCTGGATTTAAATTGAACTTTTCCTCTCCCTGTAGAGACGGCAGAGTAACCGTAGCAAAATGAGTGTAAACATATGGTGTGTGTTAATGTGATCGTTCGCCTCCTCATTATGGATTTAGTATGACCATTAACATCTAACTGCCTAATTTCCCAATAACCATTGAAAAATTAGCGCTGCATCATTGCCACCCTAGTAGTTGCCATACTAATTTTGTCATTTCTAAAAGCATTTAATCTTTGCAAAATGGCGCAAATCATTTGCTGTTGTGTTAACTTGACTTTTGGCCTATATTGATGTGATTTATTTGTGAATTGCATTTCCATATAAAATAAAAATCACAAAGTTAGCAATCCTGTACAAAGAAATAAATTATAATTACATTATCTAGTTTTTAGAATTTTTTTGTTATGAGATCAGTGATTATTTGCTCTTTTTAATATCATGGTTCATATCAAAGCCTTTTGAAAAATTAATTTGATCTAGATGTATATGGTAAAGTATCCAAATCTTTCCATGCTTTGTTTAAATTGTTCCCATAAATAACCAAGAGCAAATTCCGTGTGTGCAGGTGTAATTCATTATTTACTGGGAAAATTCCCTATGAAGCTGAAGACTTGTGTGTTCCTGATTGTGGAAGGATGTGTGATCTTTGAATAATTTCCACAGCATATAAAAACACATGAGGAGGTTGGCCCAGTTGCCGATTGGTTAGGAATGCTGACCCCACATGACTGCAGTTCAAGTCCCAGCCTTGCCAACTTGAAAAGTGTAACGTGTGTGTGTGTGTGTGTGTGTGTGTGTGTATCCCAAATCCCAGTAGGTTAAAGGAATGAAGGGGAAGAGATTGCAGCATGATTATGTCCCACCGGAGGGTGCCTTCTCCCTTTCCCTGTCTCTCTTTTTCTTTAGTGAGTGCACATACCCTCTGGCAATGAAAAAAAAGAGAAAAGAGCATATTTGGAACAGTGTATACCTACATGTGAATACACACACACACACACACACATATCTTTTTTCTCTTACACATATGCAAGCATAAACACAAACATTACTTAGTCCATTATCTCCCACTCACCTGCACACATTTTCATGTACACAATATTCTCATGTTCACTCTCACATCCATAGACAAGTATGGTTATTTTAAAAGTATTTTCTAATTTAAGTTTTTTTAGTTTTCTTACAGGGCTTGTGAACTCACTAGGGAGAGACAGAGAAAAGGAGAGAGCAAGAGAGAGAGGGAGGGAGGAGGGAGGGAGAAAGGGAGGGAGAGAGAGAAGGTGAGTAATCACCCTCCAGTGGGGATGGCCATGCCATAATCCCTTCTATTCCATTCTCCTCTCGGGATCTGGGCATGTTGCACATGTGCCCAGTGTGTTTTTCAAGTCTCTCGATCCAGTACTAGAACAGTGCAGTTGGCCATGTGGAATCTGGCTGCCTTAATCTCCATGCCACCTGCTGGCCCTAAAATATATCAAAAACAATTTATTTCTCAGAGGGTGTGTATATTCAACAGAGAGCGAGTGAGCGAGAGAATGAGAAAGCACTCCCCATAGACAATGATCATGCCACAATACTTTTTCCGTTTCTCCCTCCTTTGGGATTTTGGGCACTCATGCACATAGGTCATTGTATTTTTCAAGCTGCTGGATCTAGGACTCAACCACACAGTTGGCCATGTGGGATCCAG
This sequence comes from Tupaia belangeri chinensis, assembly GCF_000334495.1. Taxonomy (NCBI): domain Eukaryota; kingdom Metazoa; phylum Chordata; class Mammalia; order Scandentia; family Tupaiidae; genus Tupaia; species Tupaia belangeri. The sequence continues at coordinate 12,322,593 of NW_006159850.1, read as the reverse complement.
CTGCCCTAACTACCAAGCCATAGGTTTGCCTCAAAATTTATTATTTTTTCAGCAAAAACTATCTATTGTGAAATTTTCTATTTGGCTTGAGACATGAAGAACTTTTTTGACATTGTATTATTTTCATTAGTATTGCGGGGTAAGCTTTGTGAGATTTGACTGCCTTTTAACTTGGACCCGAATAAAGAGAACTATTTATGCATTTCATTTTGAAGTACACTAAATGCTTCTCTCTGATTTCAACCCTTAATGGTATAGTAGGTTTTTATTTCATAAATATTCATCCCACATCCTGTTCATGTGTATTCTATGTGTTAAAATCCCATCCAGCCCAGAACAAACAGCCACAGAGAGCTGGGTAGGTTGTCCGCCAGGCAACTGTAATGGGTGACTATACCTGTATTGCCCTCAGGCCTTCGAGAAAAATCAGTCTGAAAATGTGAAGGGATGTGTGGAAGTAGCATTGGCCCCACCTCAGCCTTTTTGTTACAACGTAGAGATCTGACCAGTCCATAAAACTGTGTTGAGCAATAGTATTCTATGTCACTCCATATTTTGTAAACCAGGCCATGGGCATTTCGGCCAAAGCAAAAGAGCACATAGAATAACTTGTTCTGTGCATCTGTCATTGGGAATTTTAGAACCTGAACTTTGAGAAACTCTGAAACCTAATTCATCTGTCTTCCGTTTCCCTGAACACCCCTTGAAAGATGAGGAAATTGGAGGCCAAAGAAGGGAAACAAGTTGCCTGTGATCACACAAATAGTTTGTGAAAGCCGGTTCCTAAATCAGAGTGCCTCTGTTACTTTTTAAGGATTTCTGGTCACCCATTATCTGAGTGATTACCTCCTGTTGCTTCTCGTTCACTCTCTAAATCATGAAGGCCTGGACAGGATGAATTCCATCACGCGCATTCTGTAGACTCTGCAGTTTCCTTCTCTCTAGGCTCTTGTCTCATGTTTATTAGTCTGTGTCTGGTGGGGAGTGATTTGCCAATACCCTAGCCTGAAGGGATGAGAATCAGATTTCTATTATTTTTAATTATTGGTGACTTGCCTCCACTAGAAGTAGCCTTTGAAACTTTGTCCGGAAGCTCTTCTATTATCCAGTCTTAAATTGTGAAAAACGAACATATCACGGAAAAGGCTCTTCTGGGTTCAAAAGTAACGCAAATGCTAATGCTGACCCCACACAACGTCAACTAAGAACCTGTTTGACGTAGCATATTTATTTAACTGACTCGAGTTTTTAGAAGGGAGTATTTGCTCAGTATTTTTATAACTCTTCTGGATTTTGTATGGAAATTTATTGGATTGTGTTAACCTGAGACTTTTAATTGCTGAAGGGGACATGCGCTTGCGGGAGAGAGAGACAAAGCACCCCAAAATGGGGCATGGCCATGCCGTAATCCCTTTTCCTCCATTTGTCCGTCCCGTTGGGACTTTGGGGATGCACACACATGTCCCTGCTACATTTTTCAAGCCATCAGGACTGGGCTTTGAACTGTGATTGGCCAGGGGGAATCCAGCTCCCTAAGCACAGGATTAACTGCTGTGCTATAGAGTTGGCCCTGGTTTGACACTTTAAGCAAAAGATATTTAAGCAGGTGATGAAACTCGAAATGAGGATGCCATCAACCTCTTAGATGACTGGAGTTCAACCAGTTCAGTGGTAGAGCAATTAAATAGCCTCAGTTTGATCTGTTGTTCTACTTACAGACTCTGGTGGTTTAGAAGATTTTTATGAAGATATGTATAATGTGATGGGATAAAATTTATTGCTCAGAGAAAGAGTTTTGGCTTTAATTTTTGTGAATACTTTTATATCTGTTTTATTTTTCTTCTTTTTGTCTGGTAGGCTGTAGGACGTGGACAGGAGGTAGAAAAGGTAGAAAAATTTCTCAGATCAAACACCGTTTCTAGGTAGCTGCTTCCTTTCCTGTGAATTTATTGTTAATCCTCTTAGTCATAATCTCTCCAATTGAATATATAGCCCCATTCTCTGAGTTGAGAATACTAAATATCATTTCAAAGTGATTAAAACCCCGGTGATAAAAAAATTTCCATAACATTCTCATTTTATGACTTTCTTTGGATGATTTCCTAAAGATGAAGAAGCAATAATAATGTGTGGGCTTTTAATATTAAGTATTTAGAGACTTTAATAATTTGAGATTAATATTTATAAAACATTTACAAGTTAGATCGCTAACATTTAATGAAAATGTCTCAAATTACATTAGTATTATTAGATTGACCCGTATAATAGTAAAATATAAATTATGTATTTTCTAATTGATCCTTGACAAGTTTGTATATGGAAATATGATAGATGGGATGGATGTCTGTGGACTTTGGAATCATTCCAATATAGGATTTTAAAGTATCTTGGGACTTATTAACTGTGGGAGCTTCAGAAAGTTAATCGTACTCTGAAACTCCTTTCTTACTTAGTAAACCACTTGGTAATTCCTGTCTTGCCTGATTTTTAAAGTATTAATGATGTATTGTAAAAGTGCCTAGCATAATTTGAATGTAGCAATAATAATAGTGAGTAATAATAGTAACCATAAGGTAAACACTATAAGGGGTAAATTAAGTTTCACAATATGAAATAGTTAATAAGGCCCATTTAAAAAAATGTTTATTCTATTTCTGAAATATCGAAGTATTTTGTTTTCCATTTCAGTAAAAACCAAGGAATAAGAATTGCTTTATATTCTAGGAATTAAGGTGGGGCAGGAGATAAAGTGCATTTCAAACAAAAGGCCTAATGAGTATTTCTCGAAGCCTTTGTAAAAACTGCACAGTTAATAAGGTGGCTTAATTTTGTTGCTAGAGGTGCTGATGCATATTTCATTCATTTTAAGTGGTTCCTTTTCTCAGAGCCAGAATGAAAATATAATAATTGCATAGAGTCCACGATTAGCCAGCTGCTCAGCAATTCTCTGAGTATTTTCTGCCATATTTTTTGGCCGGCAATGGATAGCAAGTAGGCAGTATTAGTCGAGGATAAACAAAGTGTTTTTATTTTGACATAATTACTGCCCCTTCGATGGAGTATTAGGATTCCTGACAGTGTTCACTACCTGAGTATTTTTAAAAAAGAACAAAGATGACAAAAGCTCCCATCCACAGTACAGAGATCCCTTTTCATGGAGATGTAGCTGGCTTTACCAAATTTATTTTGTAACTGTTTCTCTCTGGCTTCGTCTGAAGCCTTTGTTGAAGGAAGGCCAATGGACGGACTTCTGTCAGGAATCCCTGCCTCAGTGCCCAGTTCCTCCCCCTCACAGTGAGAGCCTGTGGTCAGTCACGGGGCTCCATGGGGCAGCTGACTAGGAAATTGTCCTGACTACCACCTGGGTGGGTGATGAGATCAAGGCAAATTTTAAACACGATGACTAAGGAAAGAAATGTTGTATGGGTTTGATGTCTTTATTTTTTTCACATTATTTATGATTTGTTTTTTTGTATATACTTTCAATCATATTGTTTGGCTTACAATGAGACCATTTTGATATGTGCACATTTCTCCCCAGACCCGATGATCAAAATACTTTTCAGTTCCCGACAGATTAGGCTTTCCTGGTGAATCCCAACTGTCTGTAATTATTATCCACTGGTCTCCTTCCTCAGACTAATGAGAACCCACAAAAAGATTTCAGCTTCCTCTTCTGCAGCCAGCAACCACACGGCCCAAACTGTCCTCCCCCAGGCAGCAGATCCCCAAATGTCCTGTGCTATATCTCCTGGCAGCAGCTTCTAGTATTCTCAGTTCTCCCTACTGCCTCTCTGTCTCTGTCTCTCTTTCTCATACATACACATACCCCAGAGTCATTTGTTTGCATGCAAAGTGACCTATCCACCTTCTAATCCCATGGTGACGGGGTCCCTATGTCTTCAGTTTATGAGTTAATGATATTTGCATAAAATATATTTCTTGTCTTTTCCTTGTGTGTATTTTTCCTTCTCAGATTTATAAAGTGGAGTTACATTCTATACAAGGGAGACTTTTAAGTCTGCTTGTAAGGTAGGACTGGAATATTGCAAAAACTTCCTTTGGAATGTTTCCTCAACTCACTCATAATGTGCAGCAGATATGTGTGAATGACATATTTATCCTCAGTAAGAACAACCAACTCAAACACGTTTTCCTGAGCATTGATCTGATCATTATTTTTTTCACTTGAATATCAGATGATATTCCATTTTGTGTTTTGGCTTCATGCTGTGTGACAAATGTGTATATTCAATCCCAGAACCATACTTAGTGAGCTGAGATATTTGCAATGGTGGTAGCATAAGGCTTGCTTGAAGAAACAGCAGATTCTGTTGCTGGGGTCACTCTGGTTCTGTGGCATATGTTCATTGAGAGTAGACTGACAATACTTGTTCTTTGTTTTCTTCTCCCCAAGTGCCTACACTTGAATTTGCATAAGACAAACTCACAAATGACAATATTCTATTGTCCTTTTGCATGGCTGAAGCCCCACCCTCAGCATATCATATGGCCATTCATGGCGTTAATAACTGATGGCAAGAATGAACAACCACCACCATTTTTATTATATTTACTAAATGAGCAAGGTATGATGCTTAGTGTTTTATGTTGTCATCTCATTTAACCTGCACAACAGCTCTATGAATTCTGCATTATTAGTTCCAGTTACCAGATATGTATGTATAGAAAGATTTATTTTTAAGGTTTTTGCCGTAGGGCACGTGTGCTCACCAGAGAGACAGAGACAGTGAGAGGGAAAGTGAGAAGTCAACCCCCTTCCCTGTGTTGTAATCCCTTTCCCTTCATTCTCTTCCTGGGATTTTGGGCATGTATGTACACATGCCTGGTGTGACTTTCAATCCACCAGGTGCAGGACTCGAACTGCTCTTGACCATGTGGGACTCTAGTACCTTAACGGCCATGCTACCTGCTGGTCCTAAGAACAGATTTTTTTTTTTGTAAAAATAAATTTGGTTGTGTATGTGTATGGTGTACAACATGATATGTATGGAATAGATGTGATCGAGCATATAGTGTTACTTCTTTCTATGGCAGAGAAAGTCCATGTGTGCATGTATATGCTTCTTGTATTTTAGTTAAGAACACATATCTGCAAGGAAAAGGTAAATAATAATCCCTTAATATTTTCACCTGATATGTAAACCTTTGCCGTGATGCTGGTCCTTATTTTTTTTTTATGCCGAGCAGTTGTGGAAAGATGCAATTCTGGGTCAGAGGATAAATGCAGATCTACATCTTTCCATGAGTCTACTGTGCTGCTCCATTCTTTCCCCTTAACAGCGTAGTGGTCTGACCTCTGAACCTAGTATCTAGTCTGTGAAAGACACAATGCTCTTTTCTGTGGACGAAAGTTCAACCTTCAAGGATCTCATAGGAGAGGCAAAAAAAAAAAAAAAAATACACAGAAGTGTCTGTAATGGTAAGCTAAATGTAGTTAAGTGCAGCGATAGCCAACAACAGCCCAAAGAAGAAATAAAAATTTTACTGGGTCAGTAAAGGAAATTTTTGTGGTGTGTACGTGGTTCATCTTAAAGACTGGGTAAGTTTTTATCCAAAGATACACACAGTGGGTATGCTAGGGAGGGGAATACCAATGGTAGACCCAGAAATTCCTGAGCATAACCGCAGAGTGCAGTTTGGATGATTCCAAGGGAATGTGAAGAGGAGTTGTGGGAAAACAGACTAGAAAATGAAGGCAGATCCATATTATTGTCATGGGGCTGTTTTTTCTCAACTGGGGTTTCACAAGAGAATTAAGCACTACAGAAAAACACACTGAGTGATTATTTTCCTAACCTTCCTAAAGTTGGTACATAACTATCACCAATCTAGATGCCTAGGAGAGAAGTTTATTTACTAATATGTGATGAGTGCCCAGTAGTGAAAGCCTAGCCTACACGTTAGGTAATGAGGAAGTGTGGAAAACATGAGTTGAGGTATGATGTGATACGTTTGTGTTTTAGGAAGCCTTAACTGACAACAGTGTTCAGGATAGTCTAAGGAATGTGAAAGTAGAGATTATTAGGGCTTTTAAACATGAAAGGTAATGATGAAAGTGAAAACAGTAACTGAAAGAAGATGATGGATGCACAAGATTCATTGACTTATTTAAAGCGAATGTCTATTGGGAACCTCCGGATGTCAAGTATTGTGGCTAACTGTGATGTGTAAAAATATTAGATGTAACCATTAACCACCTCATGTGGAGTCAGACATTAAGTAAGCACAAATATATTTACATTTCTAACAGGGATAAATGCTCTGAAGGGAAGATTCTCAGTGCCTATAACTGACAAAAAGTCTAAAATAGCAAGATTTTATGTACAACTGGCTTTCCATGTCTATGAGCTTGGCAATTACAAATTCAAACAACCAAGGATCAAAAATATTCTGAAAAAAATAGATAGATTATCTCTGTACTGGACATATACAGATTCCTTTTTTGCTTGTTATTATTTCTTAAGCAATCGAGTATAACAATATTTACATAGTATTTAAATTGAATTAGGTATGATAAGGAATTGAGAGATAATTTAAAGTATATGGGAGGATGAGCATAAGTTATATGCAAATACTATACCATTTTAGATAAGGACTTGAGCATCTGCAGATTTGAGTATCCATGGGGGTCCTGGAACCAATTCCCGGGGATACCAAGGGACACCTGGACTTGGAAGAGTGGATAACAGTACCATAGAACAAGTCTTTGTATATAGTGAGTCTGGGATTTATTTTCTCATTAGTAGAGGACCAGTCGATATTTTAAAGTAGGAACTAAAATTATGATAGCTATCCCCCGTCTCCTCTTCATGATCAGTAATTGTGGAATTACATTATACTTACTCTAAATTATAATCTTATAGTCTACATTCAATAATGATTAAAAGCTACTCATTTATTCTTCCATTCCAACCCTTACTAAAAGATGTTTTTGTGGGGATGTCCCAGTGACATGGTTGTAATGCAACATGCTGTGGTGCTGGCATCACATGAGAGGGTCTGGGTTCAGGACCCAGGGTCTCCCTGTGCACTCTGTATCAACACAGGCCTACGACCTGATCTAATTAAGGCTGGAGATGAATCATGGCATGGAGACCCTGTCGGGGCTATTCCTCTCTATCTGTCTCTCTCTTATGGAAGAAAGGAATTAAAAGAAAAAAAAAAAGATTGCTTCTGTGAAACTTAATGATTCTTCCATAAGTGTATAAAAACAAATAGAGACAGGAATTTTTTTCTCCTTGTAGGTTGTACTGCATAATTGTTGCTTTTAATCTAATTTGTCTATATCCTATTGTTCATTGTAAAAATGGTTCTATTTGGGCATGCCTGGATGAATTTTCCTAAGTTGGCAAAGAAGCAAAACTACAGCTGGAACTTAAATGAAATAAAAATAAGTGAATAGAGGTTAAAACAAAAGAAACAACTTTCTTTTTTTTAAAAAAGTTTGTTATAGGTGTGTTCTTGCCAGAGAGAGAGAGAGTGGTAAATCACCCTTGAGGTGGGATAACCACTTCATAATCCCTTCCACTGCATTCTTTTGGAATTTTGGGCATGCATGTACACAGGCACCTGGCATGATTTTCTTTTTATTTATTTATTTATTTTGAGAGATTTTTGCTATAGGGCACATGCACTCTCCAGAAAAAGAGAGAGAGAGAGAGAGAGAGAGAGAGACAGACAGACAGAAAGCGGGAAATCACTCCGGGGGGGGGGGAGACCACGCCACAATCCCTTCTCCTCCAGTTATCTCTTGGGATCTTGGGCACGCACACACACGTGCCCAGTGTGAGTTTAAGCCACTGGGTCCAGGACTCGAACCACAATCAACTACATGGGAGTCCAGCAACATAGCCATTATGCCAACTGCTCGGCCCGATGCACCTGGCATAATTTTCAAAATGTAAGGCCTGGTTTGGCCATATGGGATCCAATTGCTTTAACCTCTATGCTACCTGCTGGCTTCAAGAAACATAATTTAAAGAAGTTTAAGTGGTTATAAATCCACTCTTGAAAACATTGTCAGGAATTTTACTCGTTCTTCAATATATTTGGGTCTTATGTGAACACTTTCATTAAAATTTAGTAATGAGATTAAAGTCTCATTAGGAAGTTTCTGTGGTTACTGTTTTAAATTTGAGACTTCCATTTTGACTTCAAAGAAGATAGGAACAATTTTGATGATAAAGCATTATTAGACTTTCTTCCTTCGATGAGAGATCCTACATTTTTTTCTATCTTATTGATTCTTATTACATCCATGTTCCATGCCTATTTAGTCCTTACCAAATATATATTTTATATATATATATGCAATGTATATATAAATATGATATACACAAAACATATATATGTAATTTAAAAAATGACAAATAAAAATAAAAGTTTACAGTTATAAATTGAGCCAACCAATGGCATGATGGTTGAGGCTGCTGGGTCTCACATTATGACTAAGTGGCTTGAAAACCATGTTGGATTGAGATCAGCAGTTAGCATAATGGCTATGTTGCTGGACTCCCATGTAGTAGAGGAGAAGGAATTGTGGCATGGCCGTCCCCCCGAGGTGTGATTTCTTGCTTTCTGTCTCTCTGTCTCTTTCTGTCTTTCTGGCAAGCACATGCGCCCTATAGCAAAAAAACCTCTCCAAAAAAGAGAGAGAGAGAGAGACAGAGAGATGGATAGCGAGAAATCACCCCTCTGGGGGAATGACCACACTGCAATTCTTCCTCCTCCTGTCTCCTCTTGGGATTTTGGGCATGGATGCACATACACCTGGTGTGAGTTTTAAGCTGCTGGGTCTGGGAAGCAAACCACAGTTGACTACATAGGAATTCAGTGATGTAACTATTATGCCATCTGTTGGTCTCCAGGATGCTATAATTTATATTTTAAGTTGCCAGCATATACACATACCGTATACACATACCATAGAGAGATTGGGACTGGAGGTGGAGGGAAGAAAACATTCCCCAATGGGCATGACCATGCCACCATTTTTCCTCCTTCACTTTCCCATTTTATAGGGATTTGGTGCATAGATGCACACCTGCCTGGCATATTTTTTCAATCTGTTGGGTAGGGAATTGGACCTTGGCCGGCCATGTGGGACGAGGCTCCCTTACTAGACCATGGGGGCCAGTCTAGAAGCTATGATTTTGTTTTAAACATTGGTTAATCTGATGAGTGAAAAAGTATATTTCACTCATGATTCATAATTCGATCTAACAATGCTGAAAATCTGTGTCTAGTGGCTATTTGTGTGTTTTCTGTGACTTGCCTGCTAAATATCCTTTGCTATGTTTTCTGTTTGTTTAGTTTACTCTTATTAATTAGGTAAACTATGTGTATATTAGCAGTATTAGCCTTCTGTTTGTTGTGCTTATTCTAAATACCTTTGCCAGTCTATTATTTATCCTTTGCTTTTGTTTACAGAGGTTTTGACAAAGTATTATTTTATATCACAAAATAGGATTATTTTAAGAATAGCTACAAAATTTTTCTCCAGAAAAAAAATTCATACCTTTTAATCATGACATTTGCTTGTATACTTTGTGAGCTAGGGATCAAATGTTCTTTACTATCACTATCACTAGCAAAAAAAAAAAAAAAAAAAAAAAAAAAAAAAAAAAAAGAAAGAAAAAAAAAGGAAAAAAGTTGTATATTTTAAGTCGAAATTCTTTTCATATTTTCCTATGACCTAGAAAGAACTAGTAAAATATTATTTAAAATGAGGTAGAATTCATCTCTAAAACAAGTTGGAATGCAATTATTTTAAAGGTAGTTTAATTAATGTTCCATTCTCTTTCATAGTTCTGTGTCAAGATTATTTGTCTCTTGCATTGAATGTCATATTTTTTTTTCTCAAGATTTTGAGATATCTCACAGTTGCTCTTATACTTTAAGTTCCTTCTTAAATTTTCATGAGCCTAACTCTCTATGTTTTTAGTATACTTTTTCATAAGTCACATGAGAAAAGGTTATGGATTTCCTAATCTGAGTCATGCTTGTAGATCCTTCCCATTGCAAACTTGACGTGGCAATCTCTTCTGCAGGGGCAAATTAGCAGGCAATAAAGGTCAGCACTTCTCTTGTGAGCTCAGAATGAACGAGCACATGGACTCTAGCTCTTCTGCTATGGCCAGGGACGAAGCCTCTCTGTTCTTTTTCACCCAGAGGTTGATGGCCATGTCCCAATGCAGGTCCAGGCCATATGTGCTACTTCCTTCCACCAGGGGCCATGAGGTTTACACAATTGAGTAGATGCTCTAAAGACAAAGAAGCAGATATATACTGTCCATCTTCCAGTGACCCCGAGACTTTGACTACTTGGGAATGCTCATGAATGTCTCCCCAAGATCAAGGAGGGACAAACTTTATTTTCATTCTACCTCCCTTGGTGAAAGAAGCTTTGACTTGATTTCCTTCCCAGAAATCCCAGCAGTACCTCTGATGCATCCTTGATGGCTACCAGCAACATGCTTGCCTGGGTTGATTACCTGCTCCAGAGAGGAGGTTGGGAATGAGAGTAGAGTAGTGATATATGATCAGCCTGCCATAATTCCAGAATCTCACAGAAATGGCTTCAGTATTTAGATATACCTTGGTAATATAAATCTATTGTGGTAGTCCTTTAAAAAATGCATCTCATGGGGCCAGCAGGTGGTATAGTGGTTAAGGCTCTGGACTCCCACATGGTTGTCCATAGTTTGAGTCTTGGACCCAGTAACTTGAAGCTCATACATGGTTGTCCATAGTTTGAGTCTTGGACCCAAAAACTTGAAGCTCCTTCCATAGGTATGTGTGTGTCCAAAATCCTGAGAGGAGAATGGAGATGGGATTGCAATGTGGCCTTTCCCCCCAGGGACCGATTTCTCATTTTCTATCTCTGTCTCTCCAGCAAGCGCACAGGCCTTATGGCAAAAATCTCTCTCTCTCAAAAAAAAAAAAATCTCTCTCTTTAACATGCTTTGGAATCAAATGAAACCAAATTTTAAATGTTTGCATCTTGCAAGTATGATATAATACAAATTAGAAAAAAAGAGAACATCTGTTTGCATGGAATTACAGAATTTAAAGGCTGAGCCACTCGGATTTTAATTTCTCAGTAAGCTTAGGGATGTTATGCTCTCCTGCTATGTATCTAGTCGTAATCATATGAGTATTTTTCTGCTCTTCTAGATGTCGGTTGCTCTGTGCCTAACATCTCTCCATCTGAGGCAATGGCTGGAGCCCTGGGCTTCCCATGTGTTCTATCACCTTCTTCAGAAAGGCTTCTCTCGCTTTTCCTAAGCATCACTCTGTGGTCTTGACTGTCATTTCCTTAGCACCATCTGTAGACTGGTATTTTGTGGGGATTTGTATAGATTCCAAATACGAATTCAGCTCAATAGTCCAGCATATTTAGTTTTTAAGAGAGAAGAGAGTAATTGATCAATTCCTATTCTAGT
>NW_006159850.1:12309608-12311094 GCF_000334495.1 Tupaia belangeri chinensis | reverse complement strand
TCTTTCCCCTACCCCTTCCCCCCATTTCACCATCACAGGAAGATATTCTTACAGCTTCAAAATGGAATCAAATTTCCAGGCTGCACAATTAAATTTCAGTCAAAAATTCTACTTACCAGAATGCTCACAATACTAATAGTGTTGTTAGAAATAAGACACTTGATTAAAAGGCTGCGCACTTGTCTATATCTTTAATGTGCATTCCTAATGAGTCTTAGCAGGAGGCTGATTCACATGAAAATGCACAATTAGCTCATCCAAGTTTAATACACCATTATCTGCACCCAGGCCCTCTCTTCATTACCATCTGAATACACTGTTTTCTTTGGAGTTTTGTGCAGGGAGCAAATCCCTATATATGGCACACAGCTCCAGACTCTGATTTGTCTGCATTTGCCCTTTAGACAAAAGGCCAAAACAACGTGCTCTTTGGTGCATTAATTTCCAATCTCGGGCTATTTTTGAAATTGTAATGCAGCACATTTCCTTTTCCAAGGGACCCGAGTCAGCATGCAATGTGGAAGCAGATATGGCCAAGGGATTTGTTTGTTGTTCTGAGTGGTGGCACACCATTTTCCTCATGTGGATCCAGATAAAGAGGGCTGTGTGAAAAAGCTGTGGAAAGCCAATGGAATATTACTTGAATCTGAGGTCACTACTATATGGAGTCCCTTACTATCTAGATACCAGAATCTGGGGCAACTGGTTGCCTGAAATAAAAACTGAGAAAACAGAAGTTCTATTTAATTCCTGTCAAGGTTGTCATTTGGTCTTCCACCAGTTTTAGTGCTTCTGGCATGCCACACGCCCACGGTTCTATCAGCGGCCCAGGATGCAGAGATCCATTTAATCTGGAGTAAGTAGACTCATACCAGATTGAAAATACTGAGGTCTTAAATAATTTCTTCCTTTTTTTTTTTTTTCCACTTTCAAGCATCATTTATTTTTACCCCTTCCAAGAAAATTAAGTAACTGTACAGAAAGAAAATGCTTTTCTTGTGCTTTAAGTGATAGTTGGTATTCTTTAAAAAAAAAACATTGCTTTCTTCCATGAAAGGGAAAGAAAGAAAGAAAGATAGAGGCACCCCCAACAGGGTCCCATGCCGTGAACCACCTCCAATGCAGCCAACCTGAATTATGGGTACATATATGTGCACCTGGTGTGTACTAGAGTCTTTGAGATACAAACCTGAGACCTTCCCACATGGACCCAGCATTGCAGAGCATTTCCAGGATTTCATGGAATAGATAATCAATTCTCTTATCATTTTCTTCACCTTCTGGGATACCAGTTATCTGGATGTTTGGAAGCTTAATGGTATCCAATATTTCTTGTATATTGTTCTCATTTTTCTTGGTTATTTTCTCAGTCTTTTTGATAATTTTTTCTAGGTTAGAGGTTTTGCCTTCTACATTTGAGATTCAATATTCTGCATGATCTAATCTGCTTTTAATACTTTTGAGGGAGGTTTTTTTTTTTTTTTTT
>NW_006159850.1:12263159-12309468 GCF_000334495.1 Tupaia belangeri chinensis | reverse complement strand
TTTTTTTTTTTTTTTTGAGAAGTTTTTGCTATAGGGTGTGTGCGCTTCCCAGAAAAAGACAGAAAGCGAGACATCACCACCCAGGGGAGATGGCCACACCATAATCCCTTCTCTTCCATTCTCCTCTCAGGATCTTGGTCACATACGCACACACGCCCAGCGTGAATTTAAGCCACTGGGTCTGGGACTCAAACTGCAGTTGACTACATGGGAGTCCAGAAATGTAGCCATTATGCCATCTGCTGTCCCAGGGTCTTCATCTCTTAACAATTCTGTTTGATTCTTTTTCATGGTGTCTACTACTTCTTTCAAATCGTGAAGGGATTTCCTCATCTCTTGGAGCTCGTTGCCTCATTTCTCTTGCTTCTTCTGGAGTTTATTGTCTCTTTTCTCTTGCATCTCACTTAGTTTTGTCACTGTAAATATTTTGAATTGTTTACCTGAAATTTCCACGAGTTCCATTGTGTTGTCTGTGGATGATGAGGAATTGATGTTTTCCCTTGGGGGAGGGATAGTTTCTCGGTTTCTCGGATTTCTTGTGCCTCTGTGACGGATTCTAGTCATCAGGTGAATTATACATTTCTTGCTAAATTCTTTTTTTTTTTAATATAATTATTTAATTTTATTTATGCATTCATTTATTTTTAATTTGACCAGAGAGAGACAGAGAGAGAGAAAGAGTGAGAAAGCAAGCCACCAGGTCTGGGACTCGAACTGTGGTCTGCCATGTGGGAGTGCCCAACACCTTACCCACCACACCACCTGCTGGTCCCCCAAATTCTTCAAGTAAATTCTGAGTGTTCAGAGGTGAGCAGGAGAAGGTGATTGGCGATCTCTCTGCTGTCTTACCTTCCTGATGCTCACCCAGCAACCTGCAGGGTTGTCTCTGGACCTGGATAATTCAAGGTCCTCCCAGTTTCTAGAAAACAGGTGCACCTTGGGGTGAGCTGCTGCGCTTCAGTTGAGGAAGAAAGAAGGGGTCATGCGGTGTGCTTCAGGAAATTCAGAGGCATGTGGCAGAGGATGAGCCACAGTCTCTGCAACTCAGTGTCCCTGCCACTCAGTGTAGCCAGGCCCATTGTTGGGGTGGATGTCCTGAAGGTGCGGGGACCTGGGGAATATAGGTTTCTCCAAGTCTTAATGAACATGCCTGAGAGTTCCAAGGCATGTGGGGAGAGGATGAGCCATGGTCTGCAGCACCCCTCCCAGCAGCAATGAGCTCACTGCGCAGCAAGGCTGTGTGGGACAGATGTCCCGGTTTTGCCAGGGTGGATGTCCCAATGGTGCAGGGGCAGATGTCCTGATGGCACAGGATGGGGGCAAGCAAGTTGTCTATCTTACAAAATAAAAAGGAGAGTGAAGAGGCTGCAAGTGTTTAATGGATCTACAAATGTATAGCATCAAGAATTTATACATATATGATTTCAGGGACTTAACAGTAATATTTAAGCTCAACCACAACTCGTAGCCAAATATGTGTATAACTTTTGCACTGGGAAAACATGTATTGTGTTATCTGAAAAGTTATGACGTATTTTTCCATGCAAACACGTGTCATGTTTTCAACACACAAACAGTTACGTGTTCAGTAGCCATGTAGTAGTTTGGTTGTACTGGGGTCCTCTTCAGAAAACAGTAATGTCAGAATGTAGAGGTTAAATTCAAGGAGAGAAGATTAACCATTAAGGATTTATCTGTACTAAGCAAAGAGGACCATGAAACGTTTCATAGATGTATAACATAGGTTTCCTTTTTTTCCCCCATAGAGTGTATGCACTTGCCAGAGAGAGAGACAGACAGACAAGCAGACAGAAACAGAGAGGGAAACTGAGAAGTCATCCTCCAGGGGGGACAGCCATGCTGCAATCTCTTTTCCTCCATTCTCCTCTTAGGATTTGAGTATGCACACACAAATGCCCCATGTGACCCTCAAGCTGCTGGGTCCAGGACTCGAACTGCTGTTGACTATGTGGGAGCCCAGTACCCTAAGCACCATGCTATCTTTTAATATAAGAAAAAAATATCAGAAATGAAATTGAACTTGGTAAAAGTAAGGAAAAAACATGGTTAAAATTTAAGAATAGGTAAGGAAAAGTAGGTAAAAGAACTACTGTTTATATCACATTTCTTAGAATTCTAGAATTTGCATTACCATATGGTGATTATACGATAAAGGAGAGAAGGATAGATGAAGTGTGCTGGAAGAGAGATACTTTAATTACTCTTGATTACAGAACAGTGCCTCTGTGAAGGAAAAGATATATTAGGTTGTTGAGAAAGTCGTGACAAACTTTGCTATGTTTTTCTATGAAAACGTGTCATGACTTCCTCGACAACCCAGTAGTTCAGTCTGGTAGCATTTAGAGTAGCCGCTAACTTTGTTAGTATCAGAAAGATTTAGAGAATATTATGGATCCGTTAATGGTTCCTTTTAAAAACCAAGTTTCAACGAAATATATTAAGTTGTCTGGAAAGTCATGACATATTTTTCTGTTTTTCTATGCAAAAAATGCATCATGACTTTCTCAACCACCCACACTTAGATAAGCCTAGCTTTTAAAGAAACAGTTTCTTTATTACTTCTATGTGCTAGAGTGAAAGAGAGAGAGAAAGCACCTTTAACAGGGTCTTGATGCCACAATCGATCCACATCAGCTTCAGCTAGTCCTGAACCCTGAGCACAGGCCCAGAGAACTCAGAAAGGAGGTCTGCATGTGAGCCAGGAACCTTCCCACACGGGCTGGCCTCGCATGGCATCACACTGTACCACTGTGCCACAGTCTACCTTCTAGAACCCACCTAAACATGGGCTATGGTGCATTTGCTTCCACACCTTGAGGATGTCATTCAAGGTATGCATTTACCTGACTAAAATATGAACTTGCAAGGACAACTAATATTATATAACACAGAGTAAGACATCTTAAAAATGTGTAATTAAGAAAAACTTTGCCACCAGGTTAAAAAAAAAAAAAAGTAGAGTAAATTTCTTAGGGTTACTGGAAAATTTTTACCCCTAGAGATATACAAGAAGAGAAGCAGCAGCTTTTTGGGAGTTTTGGAAGGTGGAAGTCTGACAAGATGATCTCTCAGTCTGTCAGAGCCTGATGACTTTCAGAAGTGTCGCCAGAAAAGAGCACAAGGTTCTTTGACAAGGCTGCATCGACGAACCCCTTAGATTTGACCGAGTGTATAGCAATGTGTCTTGTATTGGGAAAATATTATCAATCACTGATGGTGATTATTCATTTTTCTGTAATATGAGATACTTCCACAGGTTCCTGAGACACATTTATCTTCAATAAATCACAGAGAATGATACTAATTATTCTCACTTATCTTCGCACTTTTCTAAACAAATAAAAAGAGAATTACAAACTTATCAGAATGTCATGATCAAAGTTGCACCTTCAGCAAAAAGTAGAAAGCTAATTTTACATGAAAAATGTTACAATGTCTGTGTCCCACTAATGTCACATCTCTCTATTTGTTCTCTTGCTGTCCTTCCCTATGCTCTTCCCTTCTCCCATTACCCCATTCCACACCCCGTCTTCAGCATTCATAACTATTTTCACTGCTTTTCTGCGGCTTCCGCCGGGCGCGCCCCGCCAGGGTTGTTGGCTTTTTTAAAAAAAATTTTTTTTTAAAGCTGAATACTGTACCATAGAGTATATGTGCCACACTTTTTCCATCTATTCATCTGTTCGTGGAGATTTGGGTTGGTAAACCTGGAAGCATTTTTGAAATAAAACATTTTTCCCTTTCTCTCTTCAGTAAGAGAGAAAGTGCGAGAGAAGGAGGGAGGTAGAGAGAGACAGAGAAACAGAGAGAAAGGTATTTTTGACAGGGTCTTGCTGTGTCTTATCCTCCTGCCCCAGGCTCCCAATTAACAAGGCTTATAGGTGCAAACAGCTGCACCTAGCACATCAGCTCAGTTGGGGAACTGAACCAGGCCTCCTGTATGGACTCTATCCTCAAAAGTGATGGTGCTATCTGTATGCCACTGTGGCTGGACAGTCTTGTTTCAATTTGATAAAGTATGTCTACAATAATAATCTCTTAACAAACAGTTTATGGTGGGACATTAATAATTTGCTCTCTAAGATTGGGAACAGCGCAAGGATTTTTGTTGTTACTGTTTCTACTCAGTATTGTACTGGATGGTTTCAGTCAGCACAATAACTCAAGAGAAAGAAATAAAAGGCAGAAGCCAGTAAGTGGCATGGTGATTAAGGTACTGGACTTCAAAGTGCTCGACCATGGTTTGAGTTCTGGACATGGTAGCTTAAAAAAAATCATGGTGTGTGAGTGTGTGTGTGTGTGTGTGTGTGTGTGTGCCCAGCCATAATCCTGAGAGGAGAATGGAGGAGAAGAGATTGTGGTATGGGGGGTGATTTCTCACTTGCCTTCTCTCTGGCTCTCTCTAGTGAGTGCACATGCCCTATGCCAAAAAAATTAAAAACAAACAAAAAGCATACAAATTGGAAAGTGTACCAGCCTGTGGTGTGGTGATTAAGGTAGCTGAATCCTGGAGCTAGCAGGTGGTGTAGTGGTTACATCGCTGGACTCCCACATGGTCAATTGTGGTTTGAGTCCTGGACCCAGTGGCTTGAAACTTATGCTTTATGCATGTGTGTGTGGCCAAGATCCTGGGAGGGGAATGGAAATGAAGGGATTGCAGCATGGCCATCCCCCCAGGGGATGATTTCTCACCTTTTCCTCTCTCTGTCTGTCTCTCTTTCTGGAGACTGTATACGCTCTAAGGCAAAAACCTTTAAAAAAAAAAAAAAGGTGACTGGGTACCACATGGCTGACTAAGCAGTTCAAGTCCTGGATCTGGTAGCTTGGGAGACACACTAGGGATATTTGTGTGCATGCTCAAAATCCCAAGAGGAGAATAGAAAAGAAGGGATGGCAACGTGGCTCTCCTCCCTGGGGAGTGCTTTCTCACACACACTCTCTCTCTGTCTCTGTTCAGGGAGTGCATGCACCCTATAGTAGATTTTAAAAAATTGGAAAGAACGGGACCAGCAGTTAGTGTAATGGCTATGTCGCTGGACTCCCATGTAGTCGACTGCGGTTTGAGTCCCGGACCCGGTGACTTAAATTCTTGCTGGGCATGTGTGTGTGCGTGCCCAAGATCCTGAGAGGAGAATGGAGGAGAAGGGATTGCGGCGTGGCCATCCCCCCTGGGGGGTGATTTCTCACTTTCTGTCTCTCTGTCTCTCTCTGTCTGTCTGGCGAGCACATGTGCCCTATAGCAAAAACCTCTTCAAAAAAAAATTGGAAAGAAGTAAAATTGTTGTTTTTCACAGAAAACTTGAGTATGTAGAAAATACAAACTAATCTATAGATAGACTGTTAAGGTTCCTGGATATAATGTCAATCACTTGAAAATATGTACTTATATATGGGCCAGCTGGTAGCATGGAGATTAAGGCTAAATACTCCATGGCCAACTGAATGGTTTGAGTCCTGGACCCGGCAGTATGAAAAACACTTCAGGTGTGTGTTTGTGCATGCCCAAACTCTCAAGGGGAGAATTGAGGAGACCAGATTGGTGCATGGTCATCTTCCCTGAGGGGTGTTTCTTTATCTCTCTCTCTTTGTCTCTCTGTCTCTCCTGCAAACACACTTGCCCTATAGCAAAATTTAAAAAAGTAACAACTAGCAAATAAAATGGAATAATTAGTAAGTGAAAATTTAAAATTATTATTGACAATAAAAATGCAACAAATAACTATAATGAATCTACTAAAGAATACATCAGACATAAAAAAGAAAATCGTAAAATATTTATGAAAGCAATTATAGAAAGCCACAAATTAATGATGAGATATACTATGGTAAGAGATTGGAGTATTCACTATTGTAATGTGGTATTTTTTGAAAATTTATAAATGATTTATAGATTAATCATTTTATCTACAAAATTACTGGTAAAATTTGACAGGTCAGATGACTAAAATAAAAATTGCAAAGGACCCATGAATAATCAGGAGAGTTTTGAAGAGGAGCAAAATTGGAGAAATTACTCTTCTAAATGATAATAGTATGATTAGAGCTACTCTAACTAAAGCAATGTGATGTTGGTGCTAGTATAGACAACTAGACCTCCAGGATGAAATAAAGAGCTCCAAAGTAAACCTACACTTATTTAGATAATAGATTAATGATGAAGTTTACACTTCATAGTGACTAAGACAATTTTTTCAAAATATGGTGCTGGGTCAATTGGATGCTCAATAGAAAAAAAAAATCAATCCTTATGTCACATCATAATGCAAAATAAAATTCAGATGGATTATGGATCTTAATATGAAAGTGCAAACAATAAATAATGTCTTCAGGTTACGTGAAAATATCGTTTTGAACTTGACTAGATGAAGCTTTCTTATATGATAACAAAAGCACCAAAAAGGAAATGAATGGTGCATTGCAGTACATTAAAATAGAGAACTTTCGTTTAGCCAATAATACCATTAAAAATAGTGAAAATCAAGTCAGAGAGTGGAGAGATGTATTTATAACACACATAACTTTAAGAAAGTCTCTTATCAGGAATATATAGAGAACTACAAATCAGCAAAAGGACAAATCAATAAAAGAAGGTAATACATACGTGTGCGCACACACATACACATACACATATATGCACAATGGGTAAGAGATTTGAGCGAACACTTGCAGTGAAAAGATATCTCGATGGCCATTAACTAAGGGAAGATCTCAGCCTCATTAGTCATCAGGGAAAAGCAAGTTAAAGCCATGATGCAATACCTTTGTATAACCCACTCTTATGACCAAAATAAAAATGTGGGTAATTCTAAGTGCTAAAGATAATGTGGACAAATTTGAACTCTACATCTGATGGGAGTGTGAGTGAGTAGAACAACTTTGAAGATAAATGAATCCTTTCTAAATTTGAGCATACGCACACCCACTTACCTAAAACCTTTACCTACAGACATTCAACAAAAAGGACCAGCAGCAGATGGCATAATGGTTACACCACTGGACTCCCATAGAGTCAACCCCAGTTTGATTCCCAAACCCAGTGGCTTAAACCTCATGCTGAGCATATGTGTGTATGCGTGCCCAAGATCTGGAGAGGAGAATGAAGGAGAAGGGATTGTGGCATTGCCGTTCACCCTGGGAAGTGATTTCTTGTTTTCTGTCTCTCTATCTCTCCGGTGAGTTCAGATACCCTTTAGCAAAAATCTCTCTAAAAAAAATGTAAACCACACACATACATCTAGCCATCCAAACACACATACACATTTTCAGAGCATAGTTCCTGAACAGCTCAAACTAGATACAATCCAGATGTTCATCAATTGTAAAATGGACAGAGAACTGCATTGTATTATAGTCACACCTCCCAATACTCTGCAGCAACAGAAAGGGATGAATTACACTTACATGTGCCAAGATGTACAAATCTCAAACAAAATCCCGGAGAAGTTTACCTTGTCTTTAATTTGTCTTGTGTAGTTCCTCTTGGCACATGGTTTAGAAAGTCTTTGTTTCAAATACGACTACCTTTACCTGCCCAGAGGGAGCTGTGTTCTCTGGGCCATTTCTACATTACCATGTAATTTGGGGGATTTACAGTTTGCTTTGGGAACTTAGTTACTAATTGCCAATTTGAAAAGCATCATCTCTGCACTTCTCATATGTTTTTATGCAAATAATTCAAGAAGTGACACCAAGATACATCGATAGGGGAGGCGTTAGTACTTTTGAGGCTAATATTTATATCTGATCATCTAGCATTTGCACTTTCTGTTTCAGGCTGCAATAACAGATGAGGAGATGACTTCAGATTGAGGAAACATTTGTTTTCAAAATTAAGTTTCATAGAATAAGACTAAACGTATCTTGGGCCAGCCCGTGGCGTGGTAGTTAAGGCAGCTGGATCCCACATCGCCAATTGTGTTGTTTGAATCCTGAACCAGGCAGCTTGAAAACGCACTGGTGCATATGTGTGCCCAAAATCCTGAAAAGAGGGAGAGATGGAGAAGAAGGAATTGCGTCATGATTTTTCACATTCCCTCTTTCTGTTTCTCTCTGACGAGTGCGTGTGTCCTTTGGCAAAAACAAACCAAAACAGAGAATAAAGATTTCTTTAGCTAATCAGATGATTTTTGGTGACTAAGCCAGGATGATTAATTTATAAACAGGCTTTGAGAGGGAATGTGTTTGTCACCCAGAAAAACTCCATGTTATTAATTACATATCCTTATTATGGTTTCCTGAGCCCTGATATGATCCAGTGGTAAATGCTTTAATTTGTTTTGAGAGAAATTGTCTCCTGTGCAAGTACTTCTGTGCTGATGGAAAAAAGCCCTGACCTCTGCTGGAGGATCACTTGCCCTAAAGAGAACCATTATGACATCTTTTCTATGAACTTTGAACAAAACTTGCTAAACTTCTTCTAATAAGTGCAGTGGATCATAAAACCACATTCTTGGCTTCTGTGGAAAACGAAACTAATTTTTGATTTACTAGAAAAATAACACACTGTAAAGAATGTTACTTAGAGTGGATGGTGGATACTTGCCTAAAAGGACACACAGAATATGTTCTGACATCAATGCACAAGGAAGACCCTACCTTGGTTCAAGGTCTACACAGAATTTTGCAGCAGAATAAAACTCTAAGGTTTTACTCAGATGAAGGCCTAAGGATCAGGAAGCCTTAGAACCCTGCCTGAAATATAGTCTAATAATACATGGTCAATAAATCCAAATCCAATGAATAGAAGTTTCTTCCCTAAGGGAAAACTACTAGTTAGTATCTGAGCCAGTAGGTGACAAATCTAGTTTTCTATAACATCACACTTTGTGTGTAAGCTTTTTGATTTTAGAACTTAGGTAAATATTTAAGAAAGGCATATTCTTGTTATATGTCTTTTCAGGAATTTTTTTTTTTTTTTGGCCAGAGAGTATGTGTTCATGAATGAGATGAGCAAGCAAGAGAGGCTGGGACCTGGTCCTGCACAACTGCTTTTCTTCTATTTTCCCTTCTTGTCAGGATCCTGGGCTTGTGTGCACATGCTAGCATGTTTTTCATACTTCCAGGGTTGGGATTTGAACTACAGTAGGCCATGTGGGATCTGATTCCCTCTGTACTGCATTTAACTATGGCACTATGGGGCAAATCACATTATTTTACTTTTTAAATTGACAGATAAAGTTATATGTAATTATCACGTAAAATGTGATATTTTGAAGTATCTATACATTGTAGAATGATCAAACCTAGCTAATTAACGTATGTATTATCTCATATAGTTATCATTTTTTATGAGAACACTTATCTATCCTCAGCATTTTTCAATAATTGTTATTAATTACAGTCCCCATGTTGTGTAATAGATCTTTTGAAATTATTCCCTGCTATCTAATTGAAATTTCATATTCTTTGATCAACATCTCAACATCCATACAACTGGTCTGACCCCTGGTAACTACCATTCTACTTTCTACTTCTTTAAGTTCAAGATTTTTAGATTCCACATATGAGTGAAATCATGTGGTATTTTTCAGTGCCTAGATTATTTCACTTAGCTGAATGCCCACTAGTTTTATTCATGTTGCAAATGACAAGATTTTCTTCCATTTTATGATTGAATAATATTCTATGCATGTATATTGCATTTTCTTTTTTAAAATTTTATTTTTAGAATTATTTATTTAATTTTATTTACTTATTATTATTCCTCAATTTGACCAGAGAGAGACAGAGAGGGAGAGTGAGAAAGAAAGCTGCCAGGTCTGGGACTCGAACCACAGTCAGCCATGTGGGAGTCTAGGGCCTTAACCACCATACCACCTGCTGGCCCCTTTTTAAAAAATTAAGGTAAATATTATTATTAGGTTTTAGACAGAGATATTTTTGCTATAGGGTGTGTGCACTCACCAGAGAGACAGAGACAGAGAGATAAAAAGTGAGAAATCACTCCTTGGGGGGATGGCCATCTTGCAATCCCTTCTCCTCCATCCCTCTCTGGATCTTGGCCATGCACGCACATGCAACCAGCGTTGAGTTTTAAGCCACCAGGTCCAGGACTTGAGCTGCTGTTGACTACATGGGAGACCAGCAATGTAACCATCATGCTATCTGCTGATCCCCCAAATTTATTTATTTAATTTTATTTACTTATTATATAGCACATTTTCTTTTTCCATTTCTCTGTTGATGGACACTCAGGTTGATTCCTTATCTTGGCTATTGTGAAGAGGGCTGCAGTGAACATGGGACTGCAGCTCTCTCTGCTACACACTGATTCATTTCTTTTGGATATAAACTCAGGTCTGGGAGGAATGTTTTTAATGAAATCATCTAAAAGTGGTCATTGAGTACTTAGTGCTTTTCTGGCATACCTTGTAGGTCAGATCAGAGAGGCTGCTCTGGAGTTAGGGTTCTGACATCCAACAGGGTTGCCAAAGGCAGCACCAGACTAGAAGTCCATCGTGAGGTGGGGCTAATGCCGGAAATGAGCCTGAGATCACCGTTGGGCAGTTTGGCTGATGGCGAATGTGGCGCTTTGCCTCATACTCTGAAATAAGGAAGTCCCTGGAATAGTGTGTATGTGGCCTTCCCATTATCCAGTGGGGGGACTTCGGATACATACCAAGACAGCTTTCTTGAGGAAGAGGAAGCATGAGTTCTATCTAGGTGATAAATCTGTGACAGCTGCCAGCAGTCCACGTTGCAGTAATAGCTTTTCTACTCATCTGTGTGTTAATTTTCGGATGTTATATTGTACAATATAATTAAACAGAGTAAATACTACTGCTTTATATATATACATTTTACTACTACTGCTACTACTACATCCTAATTAGGACAAGATGATACTGCTTGGGTAAATCTTGTTTGAAGGGTGAGTAGTTGTATATCTAAGACCATAATAATCATCAGCAACCATATTAGGTTGCCCTTTATCCAAATACTCTTTCCATTCCTAAACTAATTTTCAGCAGTGGAATATAGTGAATAGAGCTGATTATTCTATAGGAAGCACAAAGAGAATAGGGAGTTAATGGGACTAGGAAGGCAGACACATGTTATTGGGAAATTGAATAATAAAAATAGACATTTGGATAATTGCAGCAGATGGGCTTGACATGAAACAGAACAGCACCAATATAGAGGATGCTGCATTTTTGGAAACAGTAGACAGAACTGTATTTATTTATTTAAAATATCCCATTTATATGTAGATAGACACAGGTGCATCCAAATTCACTTTTCAATACTGTAGTTACAGTGGCCTAACTTACGTATGTATTTGAAAATAAACACCACCATAAAAATAGAATGTGATATATATGTGGTAAGTAATCATTACACAAGAGTTGGTAGACAATTTATAAACAACTGTATTCTTTCAAAAGGTCACAAACATATCTCTATCTATCTATCTATCATCTATCTAGACCTTCAGCGGCTTCTATCCCCATGTCTGATGTACCCCAAATTCTGGAGAATAAGCCGTGGATTTAATTTTGCAGGTGGCCATTATCTAATCCACTGAGAGTTTGAATAGATTAAAAATAAAAAACCTAAAACCAAAAACAACAACAAAAGCCAACAAAACAAAGAAAAACAGGAAGAATAAATTTGTTCTTTGCTTGAATTGGGACATCCATATTCTCCTTCCCTTGGACATTGGTGCTCCTGGTTCTCTGGTCTTTGGACTCTGACTGGAACTTATCCCATTGGATCCCTTGGTTCTCAGTCCCCTGTATTAGAACTGGAACTACTCCATCAGCTTTTCTAGACCTTCAGCTTACAGATGGCAGATATGGGGGTGTGTGTGGGGGTCCTTTCTAGTCTTCATAATTACATGATCCAGTCCTTCATAATAAATCTCTTTCTATATATCTACATATATCTTATTGATTCTGTTTTTCTGAGAACCTTGAATACTACAATAACCTCACACCTTCTTTTTCTTTTTAAATTAGATTATTGGTTAAAAAAGGGATCCAGTGGCTATAAAAATAAAGTACTACACCCATTTCACTTCCAGTGTGCTTTGGTTTCACATGGATATTAAAGGTAAATCCTGAAGAATCCGTTGATGGGCCTTCAAAGATGCCGTAACAGGTTAACTGCTCTCTACTGTGCTCTTCCGTATGCATCAGCCTGATGGTGGCAATGTCTGACTCCATTATGGTGACCAGCATTGAGGGAGGAGGGTTTTTTTTTTGATTTATATGACCTTGTTATTACCTTAGTTTTTAATACTGAGAATATGCTTACAAATACCTCATTTACTTCAGTAACCCATGTAACAAAATAATTTGAGCACCCGTTATGTATCGTGCACTCAGTTATCCCCACCTTTGTAGAGCTTATTTCCTAGTTGAGGAGACACAAATATGTAACTGTGATCCCTTCCCTGTGCTATAAAGAAAATACATGGTTGGAATAGAAAGCAGCTATGAAAAATAAGCCTACATTAGATGAGATGATCAGGAACGACTTCATATAGGTTATATCTGAGATAAAAAAAATAAAGAATGGAAAGGATATAATCTATGAATCAATGAAAGGACATTCCAGATAGAGAAAAAATAGCATGTGCAAAGGGCCTGCTATAAAATTGGCGGGACAGTCAAGATAGTAAACAGGGACCAGTAGTTAGCGTAAGGGCTATGTCGCTGGACTCCCACGTAGTCGACTGTGGTTCGAGTCCCAGACCCGGTGGCTTATCCCGAGAGGAGAATGGAGGAGAAGGGATTGCGGCATGGCCATCCCCCTTGGGGGGTGATTTCCTGCTTTCTGTCTCTCTGTCTCTCTCTGTCTGGCGAGCGCACATGCCCTGTAGCAAAAACCTCTCAAAAAAAAAAGTAGTAAACAAAAGCAGTGTCATAGAGTACATATCAGCGAGGTGGCGTTGGAGGACAATCAGGGCTGGATCATACAAGGCTGAGGAGTTTATATTCCTGTACAATGAGAAACAATTAGAATATTTTAATGAGTGAAGGGTGATTTTAAGATTATTTTTTTTGCTGAGAGGTAGGGATTTCAATAGATAAGGGCAAGAAAAAAAAGATTGGACTTTATTGGAGAAGTTCCTGGCTTGAGCATGTGAGTAGATGTGGGAGGCATTGACTCCCCTGGAGAAGATTACAAGGGAAACAGATCTGGGAAGTGCAATAGCATTGTTAATAGTTCCTAAAGTCGAGTTGCTCTAGTATTAGAAAACTAATTTTACCTTTGTTTGTGGTTACATAAAATAGAGATTATATTTTCTAAATTTTTTTCATAGTTAAGTTTAGCCAGGTTGTTATATTTTGACAATGGAATATGAAGGTGATATGCGAAACTTTGTTAGGTGGTTTTAAAGGAGAAGGGTTATCTTTCTTCTATTTCTTTCTTTTATTTTTTCTTGTTTTGGAGAGGTTTTTTGTTATTGGGCATGTAAGTTCACCAGAAAGATAGAGAGAGACAGAGAGACAGAAAGCAAGAAATTACCCCCCAGGGGGATGGCCACACTGCAATCCCTTCTCTTCCATTCTCCTCTCAGGATCTTGGGCATGCATGCACACGCACCCAATGAGTTTAAGCCACTGGGACCAGGACTCAAACCGCAGTTGACTACATGGGAGTCCAGTGACACAGCCATTATGCCAACTGCTGGTCCCTCTATTCCTTTCTATCTGCTGGAATATGGGTAGAATGACTGGGCTGGAGCAGCCATCTTGAACCACGAGGTAGAAATAATCTGTTAAATGTATTGGAGCACCAAGCTAAAGAAAATCAGGACACCGTGCTTGAAATGCTTGTCTCCACACTTTTTTGATATGAGAAAAGAATAATTTTTTCCCTTTTAAGGAAAATACTATTTGGTGTTTATCTTTCATTCAGATATGACCCTGATACTAACCAATAAAAGTAGTCACATCATAGTAAGTTTATCAGAGTTCCATATGGAGATGTGTTGGGTGTCCTCTTGAATATACAAACCTGTACTTCAGAAGAAATATTTATATATGGCTGCATGTTTGTATATTGGCTCTGAGAACCACTGCCACATGGTGATGGCATTAAGTCCACTGAAATCCATTGGAATAAGTGGGTTAAACTAGAGAGAGGAAGGAAGAAGACTCAGCAGTGATCCCTGAATAATTCCAACAATTCAAGGTGGGATAGAGGAGGAAGAATTAGGTACTAAGAAGTACACATTATAATGTAGTAAGAGTGAGAGTGGTAAGAGTGGTGTCATAAAATTAAGGGAAGCTTTAAAAAATAAGGGATTAATCTGGTAAATTAATAAAGATGTGGCATAAGCTAAAGGAGTATTTTAATTTTTAGATAGTAGAAATTTAAATAAATGTATTTGCTGAAATAAATCCAATTTAGAGAGATACAGGGAGGAGACTAACTGCATGAGGGAAATGTTTGGGATGGGTACTGGAGGTAGGATCGAGGGCATTGAGTGGACATCAGTGACGATGAGGTACTTCCTGCTTTGTGACAGGGAGGAAGGAGGAAGTAAATTAAAAAATGTAAATACTGGGTCAAAAGGAAAGTTATGACACATTTTTGCATAGGAAAACACATCGTGACTTTTCTGACAACTTAATATGTAGCTTTTTTTTTTTAAGAGATTTTTTTTGCTATATGGTGATGTGCTTGCCAGAGAGACAGAAAGTAAGAAACAACACCCTCCTCCTCCAAAGGGGATGGCCATGCTGCAATCTCTTCTCCATTCTTCTCTTGAGATTTTGGGCACACACATACATTTGCCTATGTTGAATTTCATTCTGCCAGATTCGGGACTCAAACCACGGTTGTACTTGTGGGAGTCCAGCGATGTAACCATTACACTATATGCTGGTCTTAGATGGACTAGATGCTGCAATCCTCTAGCCTTCAGTATTTTTTGGCATAGATTGGCACTACCACACCCTAATATATAGATTTGTTGGTGGAAAATTGAGCGTATTCATGTACATTTACTTTCTCTTTCTCAATGAAATGTAAGGTAAGAAGAACCATTTGTGAGGAGGATAAGTTATAGGGTTTTTATGGATAAGAAAATATATGAACTATTACTCTAAGGAGTGAGAAAGCAAGCTGACTAGAAAATACCAGGATTTGTGAGTAGCATTAAGTGCCAACTTGAGACTTACAATCATGAATATAGTGGGAAGATAGTCAGCCATGTTGCTGGTTGAGGCTGGTGTAGATTGGTGTGGATTGCTATTAGAGTTCTATAACCTATGCTTATTCTGAAGGAGAGTGAAGGGGATAAAATTAAGGGTATTTTAAAGGGATAATTAAAATGATAGACAAAGAAAGAAGGCTGGGTAAAGAGGGATGTTAATCTAATAGCGGTAGAAATGCCACCATGAGGTCGGTAGATTGGCGGTCTCTGATGGTTGCAAAAAATGACTCATTTGGGGGAGGTGTACTTGGGCAAATAAGGAGTCATGAAGGAGTGTGGTCACAATTGGAAAGTTTAAAACCTAGTTTATAGGGGACCAGCAGATGGCATAATGGTTACATTGCTGGACTCCCACCTTGTCAACCTCGATTTGAGTCCTTGACCCACGCCTGGGTGCATGTGCGTACGTGCCTAAGATCCCAAGTGGAGACTGGAGGAGAAGGGATTGTGGTGTGGCCATCTCCCTCACCCCCCCGGGGGGTGATTTCTTGCTTTCTATCTCTCTGTCTGTCTCTGTCTCTCTGGTGAGCACACACGCTTTATAGCAAAAACCTCTAAAAAAATAATCTGGTTTTTAGAAGTAGTGCTGAGTCTGGTGAAGACAAGGCCAAGATGGTGAGTGGACTGTGAAGGTTGAAGAGAAAGACATCAAAGAATCAAAAGTGTAAGATGTTAGCTCATCAATGGTGACATTATACTTAGTGAGACTATTAGCAAGAAATTGGGGCAAACAAGAAGAACCTGAGTCAGGAACTGAAGGGTTTACTTAACAAAGAATATCCAGGAGGTTAGCAGGGAAGAGTAATGAGAAGTGAGGTGGTGGGGATAGGGAGGATGGTTAGCCAGAAGTAATGCATTTCTGGGGCTCAGACGAAAGGAGAGTCGCGAGTGGAAAAGGCCAGTACAATCAGGAGGATATCTAAGTCCTGGGGCCGATGCGTTCAGAACGCAGGAGAAAGAAACTGTTTCTGGTAGAGAATGTTGCAGGGGAGTCCCAAGGAGGAACCATTTCAGTAAGAGAAAACAGGTAAAGAAGACATTCTGCAAACTTGTCAGGGTTGAAGAGATTGCTCACCACAGAGGTGAAGGTGGAGAGCAAGCCCACAGGGGAAAGTTTTGCAGGAAAAGCTTGGTTGGGAATTAGACTCAGAAGAGGCCAGCACATCACATTCTCTCTCGACATTGCTTGTCTACCAGATTGTAGACAAAATGCTATGTGCATTTAATTAGGTACTTGGTAAGAAAAAGACAGTGCTATTTTCTAAACTGCACTCTGGCTCCTTTGTGGAAAGTTGGATGATAAACACGTGTTGTTAATAATTCTATTAGAAAACAAATTTCCCCACAGTTCTGGAAAATGAACTGAGAACAATTGCCATCCCATACTGAGATCAACAACTCCTGTAAACAACTAACACTCATTAAAGGGTTCTAAATACACATCACACAAAACCACCCTCAGCCTTTCCCAGTGTTCAGTTCCAGCCTAAAATACTTGTCCTCAGCTCTGGGGCAGTTGGCACCAAAAGGATTCATTAGCCATGTGCAAAATAAATACTTCAAAAAATCGTGTGTGGGGGGAGGGCAGAGTAACTGCAATGGGCTGAATGTGTCCCCCAAATTTACATGTTGAAATCTTAACTCCCAATGCGTGAGGAGGTGGGGCCCTTGGAGGAGATTAGGTGGTGAGATTGGAGCCCTGGGGAAGGAATTAGTGCCCGGATAAGAAGAGGTGTGTGGTGGGGAGCTAGCTGGTTCCCGTTCACCATGCGAGGGTACGAGGATACAAGGAGGAGATGCCATCTACAACCTGGAAGAGGGCCCTCACCGGAAACTGACCTTGCTGGTAACCTGGCATCAGACTTCCCAGCCTCCGCAATTGTGAGAAATGAATTTTTGTTGTTTATAAGTCACTCTGTTTATGGTACTTTGATATATACAGAAGCCCAAAGACCAAGACAGTAACTAAAGATACTATATATCACTACATTCGCCTTAAAAATGCTTTTCTTGGGACCAGCAGATAGCGTAATGCCTACGTTGCTGGACTCCCATGTAATTGACTGCAGTTTGAGTCCTGGACCCGGTGGCTTAAATTCAAGCTGGGCACGTGTGCATGCATACCCAAGATCTGAGAGGAGAATGGAGGAGAAGGGATTGTGGAGTGTCCATCCCCCCTCGGGAGGGGGTGTGTGTGAGTTCTCACTTTCTGTCTCTCTCTGTCTTTGTGGCGAGTGCACACACCCTATAGCAAAAACCTCTCCAAAAAAAAAAAAAATGCTTTTCTTTTTAGTTGTTAGGTCAACAATAATGTTTAAATCATCACTTTCAAATTATGACTCTTTTGGGAAAAGGAAGACAATAAAAAAAGCAAAGTAGCAAATGTTCAATTTTGATATTCTAAAATATAAAACAATTTTTAAATCATTTTACTGAGTTGATAGCTACAATCACATATCACTGGGTATTTGTGTTATGTGTTTTGTCATTGAGATGGATGGTAAATTAAAACTAAATTAAATATATTCATTATAATCTAATTATCTTTTTAAAAATAATAATTTATTTAAATTATCTATTTAATTTATTATTATTATTTTAAAATTTACTCTAGGGCACATGTACTCACCAGAGAGAGACAAAGAGAGAGAGAGAGGAAAAGTGAGAAAGCAAGCTGTCAGATCTGGGACTCAAACCACAGTTGGCCATGTGGGAGTCCAGTTCCTAAACCACTATGCCCCCTGCTGGCCCCTATAATCTAATTTTCACAGTTTCTTCCATAGTGTTCTAAAGTAACCTAGGAGAGTAAAGTAGTACTGATAATACGTCAAGCAAGGAAAGCAACCAGATCTTTGTATAAAGTGGGGAGAAGCATTTGAAGGAACTGATATCTTTATTCTGAACCATTTTAAACTTGTTTGCTGCATTAGGGAAAGCCACTTGGCCAGCAGAGTTAAGGAAGAGAGATCAGGACTGGTGAACAGTCATTCTGTAGTGGCTCATAGGCACAAGACTTTGAATCTGTTCTCACTCATCTCCTTAGCCCATAGTAAAAATGAAGCGTTCTATAAGAGAAAAAACGTCATTAAAAAAGTAGTTACACTTTGGTTATAAATTTGTAATTTTTAACTACAATAAAAAATCAGAGAGTCACCTGTGCAAAGTCTATGCATATCTTTTTCTTGCCTTAAATGTATGTGTCTCATTATGGATCATATATTAGGTTGCTGGAAAAGTCATGATGTATTTTTTCTATGCAAAAATGTGTCATGGCTTTCTCAACAAACCACTTATTGTACATTTCCGTATGCTGATGTTCTAAAGTCTGAAAAGTTCTTTCCTCTGCTACACCTTCAATTCTAGGCTTCCAGTTTCCATGCTTGTCTTTCATAGGAGCCCTTTCTTCTGTTCCTGCCTGGTCTTCTGGGTTGTGTGAACAGGGCTGGGGTTTACTGTGCCTTGCCACGTTATCATCCAGTAACTGAGTCCTTAAGTGTACATACACACACACACACTCACACACACACTTTCTACTTTGCATAAAAATGCAACTTGTAAAAAAAAGTGGTTGATATAGGAATAGTCATTATTAAAAATAAAAGGGCCTATATAAGGGTTGATAGGGCATAACATTTTTCATTATTCCGTAAGTGAAGGCATAATATAATAATTTGATTCTATTTACAGTGGAAGCTCAAGAAAGCTTTACAAATTTTTTGATTTATATGTAGTTGTACATCTTAGTGGGGTACAGTATGTTTTTTTTAAAGCATGCATACAGTATGTGAATGTCAAGGTATTAACATTTCCATCTTCAAAGAAGCTTTTTTTGAGAGGCAAAAAAATGGGAGCAATCACTTCAATTTCATATTTATAATACATGAATAAAAAAGAATAAACACATTAGGAACCAGAATTTGACATTTGTAAGGGACACCAAACAGGCCTTTCAGGACTTCGCACATGTAAAAATAATTTACATATTCCTGGTTCTATCCTGAATCATATGTGTAATTGCGTTTTGGGGATTTCTTTCATATAATCCTCACAAATCACTGCTTTGAAATGTTTATTTCAGTTCTCTCTCAGTGATAATTTTTCAGACGAGGCAACACTTTCTTTTCTTTTTTTTTTGTTTTTAGAGAGTTTTTTTTGTTATACGGCTCATGTGCTCACCAAAGAGACAGAAAGACACTGCACTCGCTGGAGAGACAGAGAGATGGAAAGTGAGAAATCACCCCCTTTATGAGTCCAATGTTGGGTAGAGAAAGACCCATTCCCTCATACTCAAAGGATATGCATCAATGAACTTACAGATACTGCCAGCCATGGTCCTGGGGCTCTCCCATAAATAGTGGTTATTCTGAGTATTAAGTTTATTTATCTGTGTCCTTTGGGGGAAAGAGAGAGAGAGACAGATAAGTCTCCTCACCAGATGTCACGCTGCTATCCCTCCCTAGCCATTCCCAGCCAGTCAGCATCATGGGCACACGTGTGCATGCCTGGCGTGCGGGCATGTACAGGTCAACCCTGGGAACCAAACTAGTCTTCTGTATGGCTCCAGCGTTGCAGAGCTGCCACTGTGCCTGCATGGCTTGGTTGGGAATGTTTGAATTTCAGGTTACTTCTGTTTCTGTTTACCTAAATCTGGAAAGGACGCAGCATGTTTTTGCGACTATACAGCCAAAGAGTTGGGGGCAAAGCCTTTGGAATCTGATATGCTTCTTTTACGAGAGAGGATTGGAACTGAGCTTACGTATACAGTGTGTGTGTTACACCTCACAGGTAAACGAGAGCATTTCAGTGAAAAGAATTTATAGTTGTAACACCATCCTATTGTGAGGGGGAGTTGGAGTTAATGCCACTGCAAGTGTGGGGAGAAAGGCTTACTGTCGCCTAAAGCTCCAGAAATAAATTTAGAGCAATCTCAAAGGAAGGCCCTTCCATGAAGGACCTGCTCTCCTTTGTACTCTCTTCTGTTGCTATTTCAAGACGCTATTTTGTTATTGCGAAGAGCCAGTCCAAATCTGATCAACAGAGGTTTCTCAAGAGAATGTGGGTGTGCTTTTTATCTTTGGAATTGTTCAGTTTATCTTTAACTTTAAACTGTCTCAGAATAATTAGCTTGATGTGATGCTTTAACAGAAAGTAATTCTCAAAAGTCTTAATAGGGGAAAGAACTGATAACAAAAAAGGGAAAGATAATGAAAAAAAACCAGTTAATTTTCTCATTTCTAAGGAGCACAAAATGATACATTTTACTCCTCATAAGATTATCTGCTTATAGAATACATATAGGAATATGGAAATAAACAAGAAGAGGAAAAAATAACCAACAACAATAAGGTTCAAATATCACAGCGTTTTTATATGCCCTGAATAATACGATCTTATAGCTGATGAGCATTTTCTTCTTCTTTTTAAAAGTATGTTTATTTTCTCAGAGGGAGAGAAAAAGGGAGAGAGAGAGGAAGGGAGAGAGACAGGCATCCCAGAGACTCTTCACACCGTGATCCGTCCCCAGTCTGAGCTGGCCCAGGTCTAGAATACCGCCATTCGCATGCACCCAGGTGCACTCAGGGCAGTCCTGTGACACAAACCAGAACCTTTCCCATTTAGGGCCGATTTTGTTACCACTGTGCTACCACCTGAGCCCTTATGATCTTCATTTATTTATTTATTTTTAAGAATTATTTTATTTAACTTTATTATTATTATTATTATCTAGTTTGATCAGAGATAGAGAAAGAGAGAGAGGGAAAGGGAGAAAGCAAGCCACTAGGTCTGGGACTTGAACTGCATTAGGTCATGTGGGAGGCCAGCACCTCTAACCACCATGACACTTGCTGGCCCCGCCTAATAAGCTTTTAAAAGGAAGCATATCCCTACTTTACTTACTATGTCAATAGTTGCTGCTGCAAACTGCTCTTTGATCAAAGGTAGAAGTATCAATTTATGAATTACTAAACTGTAACTTTTTTCTATGAATAGAATTATTTTTGAAGTTGTATAAAATGGATTTTTTTTTGTTCTTTTAAATGGTTTCTTATTCATGTCAAGGCTTGTGATGTCGAGCTTGGAAAAATTGCTTATGTAAGAGTCCCCTCTCCCCACCACAGCCTCTGAGGTTTGCCAAGCTCATCTCTGGGGACTGAGTAAACTTTGCAGATGGTCACGGACTTGTTCAGTTGTTGTTTTCCAATGCTGTTGGAATTCTAGGAGGTACGTGGCTCCTTGAAATCCCTCTGGTGAGTGGAGGGGAGAGAGATGACGAGACTGTCTCTGAACCCCATCAACCACAACAGCAATTAAGTAATTTATTTGCTTACAGACTAGGTAAGGTATTACTTAAAGAAAGTTTCCATGGGAAAGTGAAGTTTGAAAAATGTTGTTCTAGGACAAAACATTCAACGAACACAATGTATTGTGTTATAAGCCAGTCCAGAATTAGGGCCAGATATTCATTTACATATTTTTATCTGCCTTCCCCTCCTTCGTTCGTTATCTCCCTCCCTCCTTTCCTTCCTCCTTCCCTTTGTCTTGCCATTCATTCACCAAAACTTAAAACACATCCTTTTTGACTGGTGCATTGCTTGCTGCAGAAAGCAATGAGATCTAGTGTAGAAAGATACACGACGAACAAATAAATCACAAAACAATATGGTAAGTGGCACAACAAATATGAAAAAGAGACCTTGAGCACACAGATGACTAGATTACTGTCAGATAAGCAATAATATTTTCCAGTTCACATTACGATAATTAAGCATTTGAACTCTGCAATCAGATTTGCTTTCAGATCTCTTTGCCACTGATGAGCTGTCTGACCTTTGATAACTTCCTTAATGTGGATTGATTCATAACTCCTAGAGAAGGAGATGCAATCAAACATTCTCTCTTCCCCTTGCTTATAAACCTATGCCTATCTCTCTATTCACCTACTTCTCCCTCTTTGTGAGGGAGACGCATACTGTGTCCGTTGAAGGCAAATTCCATTGCTAGGTCTCTGGATTTCATGCCTTGAACCAACTCAGAGTTACGCCTTCATTCACCCCAGCTATCTTCTGAATCATTTGCTTCCCCATTTCTACAATACTAGTTCATTCTTTCCTGTAAAGATGACTGAACAGAATCCATTTTTAAATCCTTTAATCCTACATCTTTCTCCAGCTACTGCCTGTTTCTCTCTTTCTCTTCACAGGAATATTTTAATATTCCTTAAAATATTGCTTTAAACTTACTAATAGTCTTCATTCCTCATCTCACTTTTTTTTTTTAATTCCTAGTATACCAGGAAAAACAGTAAATAACAATTATCAGTAGGATCTAGTTATTTATTTAAAGTATTTGTTATTTTTTTTCCCAAGTAATTGAAGGAAAGAAGAATAAAGAGCTAGTGAAAAATAACTTTATTCAAAATTTTGCGTCAAACAGCAAATTTCTCTGTATCACATAGCTTTTGGTACAAGTACTTCAGTAAAGATAAAACAATGTTGTCACATGTTCTTTGAGTAAAAAGAGATGGTCTAAGTTTTTGTCATAAAAATTGTGTGATGAATTCCTTCCTATTAAATGGCTGACTAAGTAATAACACTATATTCCCTTTTTGTACTCAGAAGTATATTTTCACACATCGATTCTTGAGTTTGAGGAGAGTCATCCATGTGACATCATCACCTGAAGGCTCACAGTCTATATCACTTATATGGTCAATTTTATCATCACCATTAGATTCTAGAGTGCTGCTATTTATCTCTTTGTATTCATCGTCTCCTTTTTCTAGTAATTGTAAAATGTCTTGTATATTTTCTTTACTATTATGGACAGGGAATAAATCTGAATTCTCAACCGTGTTCTGTGAAAAATAAAAACAGGTTACAGAGAAATTTTCTAGTCTTTTAAAAAATACCTTTTCGAATGATGAGGTCATACTTTCAGTAACAGAATAAATAAGAAAATTGAGGAATAACAATTTATTTCATGATTGTATTATCTTTCTGGGTGAAACTAACGTTCTTCTGCCCTCATAACCTCCTAAAGACCCCCCCTTTTAATACTATTGCACTGGGGATTAGGTTTGAACATATGAATTTGGGAACACAATCAGTCTGGTCATAGTACTTTCTTTTTTAGAGACAGATTTATGCTTTAGGTCATGTGCGTTTGCTGGAGAAACAGACAGAAAGTGAGAAATTACCCCCGCCCCCCTCTCCCCTGCAATCCCTTCTCCTTTCTCCTTTCTCCTCTCAGGACTTTGAGCACACATGCACATGCACATGCACATGGCATGCGTGTCAAGACAATGGGTCTGGGATTTGAATAGTGGTTGACTACATGGGAGTCCAGCAATGTAACTATTACGTCTCTGCTG
The DNA here is from genome assembly GCF_000334495.1 of Tupaia belangeri chinensis. Classification (NCBI taxonomy): domain Eukaryota; kingdom Metazoa; phylum Chordata; class Mammalia; order Scandentia; family Tupaiidae; genus Tupaia; species Tupaia belangeri. Next base: position 12,285,907 of record NW_006159850.1, on the reverse strand, counting down.
GTCCCCATAGTACATTTTTAATTTTTATTTTTTAAAGCATTTTTGGAAATAGTCACTAAATAGTGATGAAATAAATTCTAGAATTATAAAATAGCGAATTGTTTCAAGATACAACAAATAGAAGATCCCTAAGAGTGCATAGTGTGTTTTGGATGTATAAAAGGGTCCAGTGGATTCATATAGTAATTCAAATTGAATGGGTTTATTCTTTTAGAAACAATATATGATGTATTATATAATAATAAAGCATATCCACCATGATTGAATCATTATACATTATATACATGTATTGAAAAACCATAAATATGTGCAACTATTTTATGTTGATTAAGAATTAAGAAAAAAGAAAATAATAAAAAGGTAATTTTTTTCTTTCCCTTGTTTTTGGAATACCTTTAAGAAAGAGTAAAACTGGGACCAGCAGTTGGCATAATGGCTGTGTTACGCCAGCTTAGCTCTTCTGCAGCTTAGTTTCCAATCAGCAAGGAGAGAGAGTTCTCTAAACATTCTTACACCACATTACTCTTCTACTTAAAAACCATTTAAGGATCTTCCATTGCATCTAGAATAAAATAAAAGTGTAAGTAATCTAGCTCTTAGCTCCATCTCTTCTTTTTACTCTCCCCATTAGTCTACTTTTATGGCATGTCGGCCTTCTTTCTGTTCCTCAAACACTCAGGAGAATAACTTAATTATCATCTTCCCTCTATCAAGGGAAGACTACTAGAAAAGGCCTGTTCTGTTTGACCTGGATTGCCATCTCCTATTTCTCAGAAAGGTGAAAATTCCACCTTCTAGGTCTGTGGCTGAACAATATATCCTGGAACATGACCGATTCATAGTACCATTTCTCTTAGGAGGAAAATGGAATTAGGAGGTATGCGGCCAGTTGTGGTTTTGTGCTAATTAAATTAAATGCATATGTCATGGTGCATATACAGTCAGATTTCAACTGAGAGCAGGTATCATCCATAGTTGGTGGTGAGAACCAGAGGCCTGCCTCTTCAAGAAACCAGTAAGGAAAAATAAAATTTATTACGTATATATCAGTGTTTAAAATTTTATTTTGACCATGGCATATAGTAAGACATGTATTTTACCTTGTGGTCCAAAGTATACATATAAACATTTGTAAATATAAGCAGTTGAAACAAAAAATTTATACAACCATGTGCCTACAACATGTGATGTTCTTTGACATTTTTTATGCTATTCTACTTTACTTCCATTAAAAATTAAAGACTAGGGCCAGCTTGTAGCATGGTGGTTTAGACAGCTGGATTGCACCTGGCTGACTGCACAGTTTGAGTCCCAGACCCAGTGCCTTATAAAACACACTGGGCAAATGAGTGTGTCTAAAATCCCAAAAAGAGGGAGCAATGGAGAAGGGATTGCAGTGACCATTTCCCATGGGGAGAGGGGTGTTTTCTGCCTTAAAAAATTGAAGAGCAACTGTGGATATAAGATAATGTGGGAGGAGGGTGGGAAAAGGCAGAGGCTGTAAGGGAGGGACTCAAGGGGCAAAAAGAAAGAAGTAAAACAGTTAAACACAAAATGGAAAATTATCTGTTGAAGGTAATAGGGACGGTGATATCTTTGGGCCAATATTCAGAGTATTCTGGATGGGAAAATTTATTTTGTGTGTTGTAATGATATACAGTGAATGAATGTAAAATATAAAAAAAATCGAAGTCTGGTTGTATCATACTAAATTGATTTCATTGGATAGTCCCAATCCACAGTTTGGAAAAACACCAACATTGAGTGTCCACAAGGTACCATGAGAACAACAAAGAAAAACATCTAAATCAGGTTGGAAGGAGGAATTTAAATAGGGGTTTCTCAGAGGACTTCATATCCCCTGGGAGAAAGAGGATGTCCACAAAATTGGAAACAGAATTTGCTATGCTTTTTGTGATATTCTGAAAAACAAGTTTCCCAGGAGGAGTTGGGCTGAACCCGCATGTGAACAGTGTTAGAATGAATGAAAATGATAATGACACTTAGGAGATAGCTAGAAAGCACACGTGCTATAGCAATTCTTGCTTATTGAAAAGTGGGTGTAAAGTCAAATCTCGGTGTCCTGTCCAGATAAGCATATATCAAACCTCTAAACTTTTATTTAGCATATGTTTATGAAGTGTCCCTAAAATTCCCAGAGATCGGTTACTTCCTAATGGAGTTACCTAATATTTAATACTTATGCATTATTCTATAACCTTACATATTAAGCAACACTAAAGTATTACGTTTAGAATACAATGGCAAGGACAAGAACACAATGCCAATAATTATAATACTAGTTATAGCTTATATTTACCCGGTACCTTTTTCCTGCCACATCCATTTTGGAATGCTCTCTAGTGGGTTTGAGTTACTGCTCAGTATGGAATATAACTTTCGAGTGATTAGTTGTTCCACTTACACGTAGGATTGTCTTGCATTTAATAAGTTTTCTATAAATGATGCTTGAAATAATCTAGTGGGAAAAAGCTGGAATACTGACTGAAATACTTTAACAGTAAAGCTTATCCTAGACAAAATAATGAACCAATTTTAATAGGCCCTTTGTGGCAGGTTTAACTTTTCTGTCTCAGACAAGGTTTTGAGATGTTTAGTTTTATTTTTATGTCTTTATTATGGTCTAGGAGAGGGAATTGGTTTTCAATAATTGCTATATCCCCTTTGCCCATTCAAGATTCCTTCTTCCCACTTTTTAAAAGTCACAATATCTTTTTTTTAATTAAAAGAATTATGAATGTTCAAAACACAAAATAATAAAAGTTTGAGATGGTGGATATGTTTAGTGCCCTGATAAGATCATTACATATTGTTTACATGTGTCAAAAAAACTATTCACTGTGCCTCCTAAATACTAGAGCTATTATATATCAATTAGAAGTGAACTACTGAAAGAAAGAAGTCTCTTTGGAGAGCATAGAATGAAAGCAACATTGTGAAGACAGGCTTACTTCCTGCCAGCTAGCAGGAGCACTTCCTGGAGAGCAGTCCTTAACAAACAAAATGGCGTCAGCAAGGATCTTGGAGGTCGAGGCTAAGCCTCCAGGGCTGAGAGCCTTCTTACTCAGGTCTCCCTGGACAAAGGTGCCATTTGCAGGAATATTGGGAAAGACACGTGGTTTTCAGTGAGGAAAGCCTGCATGCAGGAAGCCAGGCAGAGCAGATGAGGCAGGGCTCAGGAGAACGAGGAGAGAGGAGGGCTTGTGGACCCTTGGTTACGAAGGGGATTTCTGGTTCTACCTGATTCTGACTTGGGAGGGAGAGCTGTCAGTTTTTCACATTCATTATAAGGTAAGCTGTGGGATTTTCCCAGCCAGACTTAATTATAGAGAGGGGGCACCTCAGCTCGATGATCTCCACAAGGCCCTACCATTCAACACCATGGCTGAATTAATTTTTTTTAACCCCCTTAATCTCACCACAACCAAATTTCAACACATGACTCCTTCCAGGACACAGTGAAATCACAGCAATAACTAAAACATTGTTATTACTTTTGTTCTTACCGAGATGAAGTACGAACTTTACAGAGTGTTGTGAATAGGGTAAGAGCTCTCCACACCTTCCCTACATTTTCTCTTTCTTTCTTTTAATTTGTTAGAGAGCATGCGCACTTGCCAGAGAGAGACAGAGGGAGGGGGAGAAAGTACCCGTAATAAAATGAGATCACGCCATAATCTCTCCTCTTCCATGTCTCATCCCATTGGATTTTTGGGCACGTGTGCACACACACACACATCCCGGATGCATTTCTCAAGCTGTCAGGCTGGGACTCAAGGAGCATGATTGTGCATGTTGGATCTGGCTCCTTTAACTAATGGGCCATGGAGCTGGCCCTTTTTATTTTTTAAACTGAACAAATATCTCCAATTTAATGCAAAAAGCACATTTTACTAGTTCGAAATTACATTTTGGTGCTTTAGTTGTCCATACAATATTCTAAAGCAAAAGTACCTGGAATAATTTAATTCAGAATACATTTCCCTACTTATATACACTCTGACCTTTTGTAGAATATTTCATTCAATGCAATGTGTACAATAATGTAATTTAGTATGAAGCAGTTGCCTCTAATTTTTGAGGCTTTTGTTGATTAAAAATATATCCAGTAACAGGAAACATTATATGCAACAAATGCATCTAGATGTTTTTCATAGCAATATTTTTGATCATTTTGAATGTCTAAAAACATAAATTGTTGTCATGTTCTAACCTCTTAAACCAGAAAATTCTCATTACTGCTGGAGTTTTTGAAACAAATGCTCAGAATAGACATCTTTCCATGCATTGGCTCTGCTACAATAGACTGTAGCATCTTTCAAATGGTAGGACAGAGATGAAAGCGTTCCTTTGCCTGCCTTTCTGCACTTTATAAATGATCTGAGGAAAATGCATCTAGAGGTCATTTTTTTGGGGCAAATTTATGAAATTAATGATCGACCTATTTTTCTGTATGTAAAGTTCATGTCTATTTTTTTTTTACTAGAAATGAGGATCAATCTTTTGAAGAAAAAAAGGAACTATTCTGTACTTAAATATATTCAGATTTTTTCATTGTACAAAGTCACATAAATATTTTTGCAACTTAAATATTTTTGAGGCTATGAAAATATACCAATTGAACCAGAAATATGTCATTTTGCCTGATAGAAAGCTTAATATTTTAAAGATATATTACTTTTCTGTAAGTTAATGTGTAAATTCAATGTGGTCCAAATAAAAACATCTAATAAAATTTCAAACAGAATTTGACACGCTGTTTCTTTATGAGAAGAGCCATTGGTAAATTTGATTCCATTAAGATAAACAATATATGAAAAAACACTCCAACAGAGTTAAATATAACTGACAACAGAGGAGAAAATATTCTTTACTATGTGCAACAGATAAATGTTACCCAGGATTTCTAAAGAGAAACATTTGAAATATTCAAGAATTTTTAATAACCCAATAGAAATAGATAAAGGATAGGAAAAACGATTCATAGAAGATGAAGCACCAAAGTTTAATAGAGATATACACAGATTTCATTGTATATTGTATTTTTCAGGGTTCTCCAGAGGGAAAAAAACAAAAGGAGAAAAAATATACATAGTGATTTACTATAAAGAATTGCTCATGTGATTGGGATGACCTAGTCTTCTTTCTACAAATTAGAGAGCCAGGAAAATTGGTGATAAAAATTTAGTTCAAATTTGAAAGCCTGAAAATTAAGAGCGTCAGTACTATAAGCCCCAGTTCTAGGACAGAAGACTGGTGTCTCAGGCAGGGAGAAATGGGGGGTAAAAGAGGGAGAACTTAACCTTCCTCTGTCTTTTTGTTCTGTCTGGATCCCATATTGGAGAGGGCAATCTGCTCTACTGAGTGTACCAATTCAAATGCTGATCTTGTTCAGAATCACCCTCACACACAGAAAAAAGGTTTAACCAGATATCTGGGCATCTCATAGCCTAGGCAAGTTGACACATAAAATCAGCCATTAAATTAAAAAAAATGTGTGTGTGTGTGTGTGTGTGTGTGTATATATATATATATATTTTTTTTTTTAAGAATTATTTAATTTTATTTATCATTATTATTTTTTGATTTGCTGCAGATCATGTGTGCTCACTAGAGAGAAAGAAAGAGAGAGAGAGGGAGAGAGAAAGTGAGAAAGCTAGCTGCCAGGTCCAGGATTCGAACCCCGGTCGGCCATGTGGGAGTGCCTTAACCACCATGCCTGATGACATGTATTTTTATCATCAGAACTGATTTTTAAAAAACTGACAGAATGATATTTAAAAAAAATGCTAATATCAAGTATTACTAAGGTATACATCAGATATTTTGAATCCTAGATCTTTTTTTTTGGAGAGGTTTTCGCTGTAGGGCACGTGCGCTCGCCAGACAGACAGAGAGAGACATAGAGACAGAAAGTGAGAAATCACCCCCCAGGGGGGATGGTCATGCCACAATCCCTTCTCTTCCATTCTCCTCTCGGGATCTTGGGCACGCACGCACACGCGCCCGGCGTGAGTTTTAAGCCACCGGGTCCGGGACACGAACCGCGGTCGACTATGTGGGAGTCCAGTGACATAGCCATTACGCTAACTGCTGGTTCCCATTGAATCCTAGATATTAACTGATGTGACCACTGTGGAAGAAAATTTGGTAGCATTTATTAAGATTTAAATGTGCATGCTTCATAGCACTGCCATTCTTTATGATATTAGCCTACATGCCCAGCATTAGGGAATGAGAAAGTAACTAAGGAGCAGCCATGTGTTTATGATGATTTTATAATGTTAGGAAGAGTTACAAAACATAATACTCTGTCAGAGTCATTTGCAAGATATTTGATGATATAAACAAAGCAAGCTAAAACTTTCATTCAATTGCATTAAAATACAAAACCGGACCATACAAGTATAAGACAATGTGCATTTGTAAACGCTGCAGGATGTCTTGGGACATATGTCAGAGAGCTAACTGTGGTCACACAGGCAGGAGACACTGAGGGTATGGGTTGATGGCAGTAGACAAAACCTGCTATTATGGGATAGACTGTGGAAAATAGCTCATGTATGGAATGAAGTGTGTATGTGTAAATGTGCCACATGCTTATGAAGGGGTTGTTTCCCTTCACAAGGTTTAAGATTTTCCTGATCCTTAAAGCAGGAGAAGGAAGGGGGGTGTGAATGAATTTGCACCTTCACATTGTTGAGAAGAACAGTATGTGGTCATTTGTTTTTGTGGACAGAGGCTTACTGGACAGAGGCTTATTATTTTACAAATAATCTTTGGTTTATAGACTGAGGAACAAAATAAGACACACCTTTAAAAAGTTTTCCTAAACTCACTTGATATATTTCAGGTGCTTTCAATGAACCAGATACTGTTCTAGGAGGTGTTGAAGTGACGGTGAACATGTAGACAGAGCTCCTATTCTTGTTTCGGTTAAATCCTGGGTGATAGACTGACATAAAACACAAATACAACAAAGTGATTGTGAGATGTCAGAGCTATGGATAAATGAATGAAGTCTTCATACAGAGAATCCAGAAAGAGAAAAGTGTCAGACAGTGAAGACTAGGGGGGAAAGCATCGCAGGTAAGGGCGACCAGCGTGTGAATGCCCGAGGTGGGAGAAGGACGCACTGTGGGCCTACAAAATACCAGAACATAGACCATGGGAGAGAGATGAATGTAATTCTGAATTTAATAGAAGTCATTGAAGAGATTGTAACAGTGATTCAGCTGGGATGTAGTTTGATTGTATATCTGATTATTGATAACAAAAATATTAAAAAGTGAGAAAAGTACCTTATTTATACATATTGCTCCAAAAATGTCTTTTATTTAGATAAACACTATTGAGAATTGAGATTTTTTTTCTCTTTGGATTTTTGATTGGTTAGTCCAAGAGAGTAATTATTAAGTACAAGAGAAGTAAATAAAATGCATTTTATTAATTTTATGCGTTTTGGGTGGCTAAACCCTCAGGATAGAGATAAAGTCTTCCACCACTGTTTTGGTCTCTGTCTGACTGTTGAGATTAAACTCCCCTCAGTCTGGAACATGTGTCCTTAACTGGATTATCAAATGAATTTTCCCCTCAGTATTAATTTCCACTGTGGTGATTTCAATATTCAATAAATGCATGACAAGACTCTCCATTAGAGAAAACAATTCTATTCTCTACTGACGGATAAACAGTTTAGCATGAGATCATTTGATAGCTTCTGTCTTAAACTATTTGGTCTCCCAAGGCAGAAATATTTTTTAGAGCCAGCCTTTGCACCGTGTCATTGTAATGACACCGTAAAACAGTTCTTTTTATACTTTCCTATAAAACAGTGTGACATCTTAAATCTGAGTTGCTTTACTTTTTAAAGGGTGAAGAATGCATGATTCCTTTCCATCCGCCTCCCTCCAGCAAGGCAATCATCAGGTACAAAGAAGGAAGCTCAGGGGAAGCATAGTCTCACTGTATAAATGTATTCAAGGTAACCATATAGATAGAGAGGGATTGTTCAAAGTCTGAAAAGATAAGACAAGGTGACAATCACCTAGAATTATTCAAAGCTAGAAGTTTCGTTTTTTTCGCTGGGTACAGATAACACCCTTCCACACAAATGTTCACTCTATGTGGTCCGAGGTGGTTATCAGAATCATCGCAGAACAAGAAAGTTTGGAACTAGACATCACAAGTGTAATGAGACTCCTTGTTTTGAAAGATGCATGGATCAGGTTAGTGAGTGAGAGTGGGGAGGACTGTAAAGGGAAATGTGCCGGGGAGAGTAGATGGCATAAAGGTTATGTCGCTGGACTCCCACATAGTTAACCGCGGTTTGAGTCCTGGACCCGGTGGCTTAAAACTCACTGGGTACGTGTGTGTGCATGCCCAAGATCCTGAGAGGAGAATGGAGGAGAAGGGATCGTGGGGTGGCCATCCCCCCAGGGGATGATTTCTTGCTTTCTGTCTCCCTGTCTCTCTGTTGGCGAGTGCATGTATCCTACAGCAAAAGTCTCTCTCAAAAAAAAAAAGAAAAAAAAAAAGAAAAAAAAAAGGGGGAAATGTCCAAGGATATTATAACCCATGTTTCTTTAAAACTTTAATCTCAAAAACAAACAGATGCAGAAAAACACAAAATTTCTTTATTTCCAGTTAATTTTTTTCCCTCCTCAAAAACAGCATAACCAAATAAATACAAACGGAACAACTTATACTCAGAAGTGTCTGTGCATAAAATTGCTTATGTATGTTCTGGAAACATTCATTTATTTAATTTGCTAGAGGGCACATGCACTCACCAGAGAGAGAAACAGAGACAGGGAGAGCAATAGAGAATGGGAAAAAGCATCCCCCCGTGGGGGGAATGGCCATGCCTCAATCCCTTCTCCATTCTCCTCATGGCATTTGGGGCATGCATGCACATGTGCCCAAGCAAGTCTGGCACTTGAACCATGCAACCGGTTGACCATGGGATCCATCACACATGGACTGGTCCAGTATTTTTCACTTTAATGTTACTTTGTTGTGAAGTGTTATCTCCATTTTTGCTGTGAGTCACAGTAACCAAAATCTAACTCATTAGAAGAATTGAAGTGAATGGAAGTGTTTAAAGAGAAAATTTGTATCTAATACAGGGTCCAGGCTTCTCAGAAATCATATTTATGCTGTGGGTAGTTGGTAAGACTAAGGCTTTACTGGCTGTAACCTGTGACTTTCTCAAGACTATAATGAAAACCTGATTCTCAATTTTAGCCAATAATCCATTGGCAAATGTCTTCTTCTCTAAATTCATATTTGAGCTGAAATACCAGGGATTTTCTCTAGCAGTGACATTTTGCAAATATTAGCTTAATATCTTGATGTTCCTCTTTGTCCAGAGTCCTATATACTTCTGTAGAATCTGCTCTTGCTCCTTTTAACATGTGTTTGCATAATGCAAACTGATGGATTTCCTAAACGCATACTAATGAAAAACTTTGGCTTCTATGATTGCTAAAATGTAAATCTGAGGAACACATGAGGGTCAGCCCTCTTTGCCTGGATATCCTCTTTGAAATTCTTAGGGACTGGGCTAAGAAGCATTCCCTTTCTTGGTGAAAATCTTGGCACATGGACAGTTGTTTAATAACTACACTTTATTACCATTAATATTTTATAATTTACTTCTGTTCGTATCACACAGTACAACAGTGGAAAAGCTTTCTGACACGCGGGAGAAGAAAAGACTCCCTTAAATAGAAGGACGAAGTGGACAATAGGAAAAATGAAGGCGTTTAATGTAGGAGAAATGTGACTTGGGATTTTTCACATCAGAATAGTGTGGGGACTAGAAGCAGGGAGTATAGCATTCATACAAGTGGACCAGCATAAGTTAGGTCCTGGACCTCTTTCCAACCAGGACCTCTATGGGCATACAGGGTAAGCATAGACCCTGAAGCAGGCCCACTGAGACCGGGACTAGACTGCCCAAGGAAGACCCTGTTGGGCGTGCCTGTCTCAGGCTGCAGTGCACTGAGGTGGAAGCGAGCATCAGGTTACCCTGGTTGGAGAAGCTCCAGGGCTTGGCTGCTCTGTGCACGCACAGCTTTTCCAAGTCCCTGCTTTCTAGAGGAGCCTACCCCTGGCTGCCTGGGACTTCCCTGGCATAGCCTCTCAGGGGTCTGCAAAGTCAGTTGTCTATCTTTGCATGTTGTCTACAGGCCCAGAACCCTCACTTTCTCATTCTGCTTGGTCACCATACCTTTTTGCCTTTTGATTTAAAAAAAAAAAAATCTTGAAGCAAATTTTCTTATTCTCTGTCTTGCTGATTTTTTGCCCAATACCCTTGCTTACTCTGTTTCTCCCCTTCCTTTTCTCTCTCTTTTTTCTTTTCTGTCATTTTAAAGCAGCAGCCTCATTATTCTTTTGAGATGCCTGATTAATGAATAGAAAGAATTGCATTTGAGGTGGTGCAATGTTAAAGTCATTCTGGATATTTGGAAAGAATCTTATTTTTTTTTTTTTGAAGAGGGCATATGGATGTAGACATACTTGAAAGAAATATCATGAACCCACCAGAGGAGGAGCTTCCTGGGACCTAGTGGCATGTTCTGTTACAGTGAATGTCTTTTACTTACCGTTATGCCTTGAGAGCTTTGCTAGTATAGTTGTCGAAAGACGTGCATTTCTTTTCTCTGAAAGTCACAACTTTTTTTTCAAGCAATCATCTTATCAAAAATATGTAGTTCCATCTTTCACTTGTGTGCCAAGTTTAAGGACATATATGTTTCAAGAGAGCTACCAGAGTCAGGGTGCGGACTCCCAGAGCTGTTCCCTATTTTCTGCATACGACGAACAGGCTGTCCATTGAGACTAAGCCTGTGGCTTGTGGGCACTGCGCTTCATCAAGCTGCAAAAAAATGGCCACTTACTTAGTGGAGAGTTTAGCTAGCTTATTAAGGGGACTTCAGTCAAATTTTATGAAGCTTTAGAATAATTGGATTTTATGGGTAATTCGTACAAAACTTCCTCTTTATGAGTGAAATTCTAAGTAGCAGTGTTGCTTCCTTTTGTCCCCCCAAGTTCTCTGCGCACAGGAATTACTCCCTGGGGATAAGCAACTCAGATGGGGACATAAGATATCTGTAACTTAAGGAGACCCCAGTGGCCTCTAAAAGTTAATGCTGCTAAAGCAGAGTAATGAAGCTTCTAAAGGAAGGAATGTAAGCCTGAGGATAATTTATGCATTGAGAGGATCTGGCTTATTGTTGCATTATTTAACATTCCCCAGACGCTCAAGGAGAGAACAACTATACATCCAGAAATAGGATAAGAAAATATTTCTCAACTCTTACAGTTTGGAAAATATTATTCAAATGAGAAGAATAGAAAAATCTTGTGATGGAACACAACTAGTTGGGAGACAGTTCTTTGTAAGAATTTAGGTGGGGCCAGTAGGTGGCATGGTGTTTAAGGTGATGAAATCCCACATGGCCGATGGTGGTTTAGTCCCAGACTTGACGGCTTGCTTTCTCACTTTTTCTCTGTCTCTGGTGAGCATGCATGCCCTATAGCAAATTAAAAAATAGTAATAAAAAATAAAATTAAATAATTCTTTAAAAGTGTATTCATATAAAAAGAATTTAGGTAAGAAGTACATAGGTTGGGAGCCAGCAGGTGGCATGGTGGTTAAGGGCACTGGACTCCCACATAGCTGACCGAGGTTTGAGTCCCGGACCTGGAGGCTTACTTTCTCACTTTCCCGTCTCTCTCTATTTCTCCCTCCCTCTCTCTCTGGTCAAATTGAAAATAAATAAATAGAAATAATTCTTAAAAAAAAGTACATAGATTGAAGAATTCCAAAATCACATTTGCAACTCTGAATGAAATAATGGGCCTGGGCAACAACTGCTAATGAATTCTGAAATCGTTAGGGGAAAGCATGGTTGGAAATTTTATAATGAAGATCAGGCTCACATCATCTGAACCTGATGCTCAATATTGATACCATTAAATATGAGACAACCAGGTATACTGGGGTGTCAGTGACATAAAGCAGCAGGAAGTTCAAAGCTCCATAAAGTATCTCTATAAAAACACTTGAGCCTGATTCTCACGTGTCCTCCAAACCTCCCAGTTCGTAGGATATACAGAGGATAGAAAAAAGTTCGTATATGCTGTGTTCCATAATGGAGGAATCAGTCAAATGCAGGAAATAGGATATTTGATTGTACATATCAATGGAAATATAAAACAAAGGGCAACTCATCTAACATAAATGAAACCTAGAATACATACTCTAATGCAATATATAGACTTTGAAGTGTTGTGACTCAAATTAAGGAAAATATTTTCATGATATTGAGAAATGATTGGCTTTTCAAATGGGGTTGTTATTCAAATGCAGTTATTTAAAAATAGTCTTGGAAAAATATATTCAAGTATTTATGTTGAGATGCCATTATATACAAGATCTGCTTTAAAATATGTTCTGGCTAAAATACGTGGGCCAATAGGTGAACTGAGACTTGTCATATATTGATACACAATTGGGTGATGAGGGTATAGGGCTGGTAAGAGCTTTCTCTGTCCTTCTGGTTACATTAGAAAATTCACGTAGTGGAAAAGGGAAGTATTAGTATCCTACAACAGAGGAAGAGCTGATAAGTAAAACTGCATTTTCTAAGGATGTAGGACAGAGGTGTGCAATCCGATGAGATCTGGGTATTATTTAGAGGTGATATAAAATGTTTACAAATTGTTCAGATATAGTCACAAGAAAGGAATGTCTTATGTTAAATTACCATTTTTACAAATGGATTTCAAACATTTCTCCTTGTCAGTTTTACTGATCTATGAAATGTGTATAGTATAGTTTCTAAAGCATATTACTGGTAGTTGCTCTATTAATTTAACCAAATCAAGAATCTTGTTGGTTCTCATGGTTTTAATATCATCAAAGTACCAAGTTGTCTATTTTCAAAATCGATTTCTGAGGCAAAAGAGAACTTGCCTCTTGTTGTTTTGCAAGCGGAAGTTTCCAAATTCCTCGTGTAACTAAGCTGTGATGGCAAGTACATTGATCGTGATATTTGTTGTACCTACCGATTTGGAGAATGTTTTCTCATCCCCCATTCGAGTGTGATAGATACGTTTGCATGATCTGACAGTGCTTCATTTACTTTACCACAAGCCAACTAGACAAAGTGCGTTTTAAGCCATCATGAGATGTAGTTGTATCTGGTCAATTACCTGGCTAAACACTACAGTGAAGTTGGGGAAACCAAGTAGTCATATTTAAGGATCTGTACCATTTGAAGGTGATAAATAGCAAGACAAGTTGAATAGAATAATCCAGTGACAGGTGTGTGCATGTGCAGAGGGTCCACACCGTGATAACAGCACTTGGTCACACACATCTTCCTCACAGCTTCTCCCCAAAGCAATAGACCTGCGTGTTCCCTTCTCGTACTCAGACTGACAGACTGCGAATCTTACGTCAGTACAAGTTACACCTGACATGCCAAGACCCCATCACAGTTCATGATGTTTCATTCTGATACGTCATCTCTCTTCACACACACACACACACACACCACACACACACTAAACATGAGATCTGCCCTTTTATCAAGACGTTCAGTGTCCAATACCATGCTATATAGGTGGTTGGTGCAAGGTTGTACAGCAGATCTTTGGGACCCACTTACTGCCTCCTGGTCAACATTTTTCCAAGGGTCTGCTCCTTAGTGACCCAGGAGCAGTCCTGCCGCGTGTGCTCTCTGATTCCTGGTCTCTGATCTGGTCCTGTACGTGTTCCCGCACAGCACGTGTCCTGTCAGACTCACATCTAGGGGGACCCCCCATCTCTTTCTGATCCTCTGCACAGAATGTAGACCAACTCAAGATACCATGTTTTCTGTCCTGCTTGATTTTCTTCCCAACTTACTGCTCTTAATGTGATTTTTGTTTGCATTGATTCCCTGTTGTAAGTTAGACACACTAAACCTCAGGGACAACAAAAAAAAAAGGGAGAAGACAAGTGTTAGTGTCTCATGGATACCCTTAGCTTCTTCGGGTAGTTTCAATTGCAATGTTTTTCTCCTTTTATGAGACTCAGTGTTCATGGAAATAGGGAGCAGCATAAAATGCAATGATGCGAACAAATTTGAAAGGCCAAACACCAATAAAATCCACCTTCTGGGACTCTCTAGAACTTCGAAGGAAGATTGTGGACCACTATTGCATTTGAACATCACGTGTCCCTGAGCAGCCATGAAGGAAGACTCGTGAGAATTTCAGGATGCTGGATCAGTAGCAACAAATCCTGTATAGAAAAATATCCAGTTAAGTGTTTTTGCAAGCTTTTCATGTGGATGAAATCTCATTCATGTTCAAGTAATTCAATGCTTCAGAGTAGAAAAAAAATCACTTGGGTACTGGAGATGGGTCAACTCCCAGGCGGGTCTCTTCATTTGTTTAGTGCAGTGGCTCTCAAAGTTTGGTCTTGGGATCAGCAGCCTGAGCATCACTGGGAACTCGTAAGAAATGCAAATTATCAAGCTCCACCGAGAGACCTACTGATTAAAAACTCTGTGAGGGGACACCAGCAGTTAGTGAGATGGGTATGTTGCTGGACTGCCACGTAGTCGACCACAGTTCGAGTCCTGGACCTGGTGGCTTAAACTCACGCCGGGCGTGTGTGCGTTCATGCCCAAGACCCCGAGAGGAGAATGGAGGTGAAGGGATTGCAGTGTGGCCGTCCCCCCTGGGGGGTGATTTCTCACTGTCTGTCTTTCTGTCTTTCTCTGTCTTTCTGGCAAGCACATGTGCCCTACAGCAAAAACCTCTCTAAAAAAAGAAAACAAACAAACAAAAGCCAAAAAAACTCTGGGAGGGAACCCTGCAATCTGAGTTTTAAAAGCCTGCCAGGAGAGTTCTATGAATGCACTCATTTAAGGACCACTCATTTAATGTATATTTTTCAAAAGAAAGATTTTGATATCTCTATTGTATTTTTTTCTTGTATTTTTCTTACTGCAGCAAAGTCCTTTGAAATAATGTTTCACATCAGACAAATAGTCCCGTTTTCCCCTTTCAAGATTATTAATAAAAGCAACAATGCTTTATACTAGCTTGATAATTTTGCTTATTGATCATAACTCAGGAAATATTCATGTTTATTATTTCTACAACCATCACGCTTTATTGTTTTATTGACATTCAGCATGGAAAATAGCCGAATGTATAACTTGAACACCAGCATATTTCTAAGGAAAACAAGAAAGCTCTGCCTGTAGCTCCTTTAGGATCCGTGGATCAATAATAAAGCAGTAATTAGTCAGGAATGGTGCGAAGCTCACCCCAGTTTCAAATTCCAGGTCTAAAGAGCAGTGCTTTCCCTTAGTATATGAGATGGTACCTGTACCGCCCGGTGTCATGCCAAGCACACCCAAGGAGTGCTTATTAGCTTTTGTTTCCTCTCCCTCCTCGTCTACAGCCCAGTTTATCATGTCATTATGTATATATAATAAATTCTAAAAGAAATATTCTAAATTTTCAGTACATTAAGAATATGTTTACTATGGCTAAGTTTAATTAAATTCTCAAAGGGGAACTGAAATGAGCAAATGCATTAAAATGCGACATCACAACAGTATGAAAAATGAGAAAAACATACGTCAGAATAAATGAACTCCAGCCGACTCCGCTTCTTATAACAATTTCTGAGCAATGCGAAGAGCCTGTACCCTTCACATCATCTCCTCTCTGGTGCCACCATCATGATCCCTTGACTGCATAGGAGGTAGCAGTATGCCGATACCACTCACATCAAGGGCATGGATATGTTTTATTTAATTTGTAGCAAAGTGTTTCCCCCCTTCATTTTGTTGTTGCTTTTTCTTTGCTTTATTTGTTACTTGAGACAATATGAAAAAGTCACATATTTTTACTTAAAAATTCACATTTTCTGATCCCTTTGAAAGGTTGGTAGCTCTGGCATTCTCAGGATGACATTTCTAGAACATTAAGTTGGTCTCCAGTGACAGCTGGAGAGTCTGTTAGGCACACGCCCTAGCTGGCCCGGCTTGGCTGCACTAAGCCTACCTCTGGTGGCCTTTTACAAGTGTTCTCACACTGCCACTTCCCTATCACGGAGACGTGTTTCTCAATCCTTGTCTATCTGTAACCCGGAAAGATATAAAGTAAGTCCATGTGTTTGAAGGAAAGCCTACACGTGAAACCCTTTGCCGACAACAGATAGCTCTTATTTTACAGTGTCACTTTTTTTTTCCTTATATAGGTGTCTTAATTTTTTCTTTTTAAAAGAGATTTTTGGGTACATGCGATTGCCAGAGACCAAGAGAGACAGAAAGTGAGAAATCACACCCCAGAAGGAATGGCCATACCACGATTCCTTCTCCTCCATTCTCTTGTTGGGATTTAGGGCATGCATACACACATGCCTGATGCAAGTTTTAAGCCACTGGGTGCAGGACTCCCACGTGGGAGTCCAGTAACATAACCGTTATGCCATCTGTTGGTCCCTAGGTGTCTTAATTTTTAATCCCTTAATGGAAGACATCTCATTACAAGAAAATATAGAAAATTTCAAAAATTATCACATAGTGTTTTTGGAAGTTCTTCTAATAACCCATATAAGGATAGATAAATAAGAATCACAACTAATTAAAAAAAGATAAACTATAGTTTGTAGTTTATTTTATTTTATACACAGAAACCTCCTCCAAATCAATGCAATAATATGTTATAATTAATGACACAGATGAGTAAGATAGTTTTAAAGTGGGACCAGCAGGTGGCGTGGTGGTTAAGACTCTGGACTTTCACATGGCTGACTGCAGTTCAAATCCCAGACCTGGCAGCTTAAAAATCATGCTGGTTTCATGTGTGTGTGTGTGTGTGTGTACCCAAAATCCTGAGAGGAGAATGGAGGAGAAGGAATTGTGGCATAACCATCCCACCTAGGGGGCGATTTTTACTTTCCCTCTCTCTGACAAGCACATGTGCCCTATGGAAAAAACCTAAAACAAAACCAAAATAATAATAATAAAAAAAACATGAAGTTTACTTCTCAAATCGACCTTTATTTTTTTTTAAACGCAAGTGCAATAAAAATACAGGAGCGTGTGTGTGTATATATACATATTTGTTTTTCTGTAGATCTTTTTGTGTATATATGTCAGAAGTGGGATAAGGGATTCCACGTCATTTAAGTACTATGTTAACCAGGTTTTGCCAAGAAAATATTAAGTTATAGATTTAAATCAGGCCTAGAAAACTAAATTATTAAAACAATGTGGCATTGGGTTTAGTAAAGTACAGATAACCCACTGCATTAGAATAAATAATTTGGAATCAGGCACTAGTAGGTTAAGTAGTTAGTAAATAAAAGTGGGATGTCATAATGAGGTAATTGATTAATTTTCTGAAAAAAGATGTACTTTACATTTCATTTGACAAAGTAAATCCCACAATAAACAAGTGCAAAACCATTTTAAATAAAATAATACAGTAACTGAAAAGTATGCAGGGAGAACTGTGGAGTAGGATGGACTTTTTACTATATCAAGTAAGAGACCATAGAAGTACCATGAAGGAGCTGCATTAAAATGACAAAATGTGGGAATCAGCAGTTAGCGTAATGGTTATGTCGCTGGACTCCCACGTAGTTGACTGTGGTTCGCGTCCCGGACCCGGTGGCTTAAAACTCATGCTGGGCGTGTGTGCCTGCATGCCCAAGAGCCCGAGAGGAGAATGGAGGACAAGGAATTGCGGCGTGACCATCCCCCCTGGGGGTGATTTCTCGCTTTCTGCCTCTGTCTCTCTCTGTCTGTCTGGCGAGTGCACGCGCTCTATAGTGAAAATCTCTCCAAAAAAACAAACAAACGAACAAACAAAAAAGACAAAATGTTTGGCATTAAAAATAAAATGGTAGGGAACCAGCAGATGGCATAATGGTTACCTCACTGGACTCCCATGTTGCTGACCATGGGTCAAGTCCTAGACACAGTGGTTTAAACCTCATGC
Organism: Tupaia belangeri chinensis; assembly: GCF_000334495.1. NCBI lineage: Eukaryota > Metazoa > Chordata > Mammalia > Scandentia > Tupaiidae > Tupaia > Tupaia belangeri. The sequence continues at coordinate 12,267,862 of NW_006159850.1, read as the reverse complement.
CGGGCACATGTGCATGCATGCCCAAAATTCCAAGAGGAGAATGGAAGAGAAGGAATTGCAGTGTGGCTATCCCCCTTGAGAGTGATTTCTCGCTGTCTCTCTGTCTCTCTGGTGAGCACACATGCCCTATAGCAAAAATATTTCTCACTAAAAAAAAAAAAACAATGGTAAGCCTGGTTCTCTGGCATCATGATAATATGTTGTTCCAGAGAAACCAAATCCCACATGGTGACTGTGGATTCAATCCCAGGTCCAGCCGGCCCAAGATGTGCCAGGCATGCATGTGAATGTCCCATGACTGAGTCCTGGGGGATTTACGAGGAGGGGAGTTGAGACTAAGATACGCTGTGTTCTGTCCTTGCTCTTGCTATGTCATAGTACAGCCAGAAAACCCTACCAGAGTCTCAGATTTTGTAGCCTCCAAAACTGCGAGCTAAAGAAATATCTGTTCTTTGTTTTTTTAGAGGGAGATTTTCGCTGTAGGGCATGTGGGCTTGCCAGAGAGAGACAGAGAGACAGAAAGCAAGAAATCACCCCTCTGATCCCCTCAGGGGGAGATGGCCACACCGTAGTCCCTTCACCATTCTCTCCTCAGGCTTTTGGGCATGCACACACATGCACCTAGTGTGAGTTTTAAGCCATTGAGTCTGGGACTCTAAGCATGGCCAACTACATGACAGCCTAGTGACGTTACCATTACGCCATCTGCTGGTCCCAAAATATCTATTCTTTTAAATTACCCAGACTCAGAAATTTCTGTTAGAACAGAACAGACTAGAACAGTTGGACAAATGGTAGATTACATACAGCAGAGGAAAAAATGATCAAATTTGAAACAATCTAAAATGAAAGAGATAATAATTAAAAACTGAAAAGGTCATTAGTAAGCTATGAAATAATTTCATGAAGCCTAATATACATTTCACTGGAGGATCTGAAGAAGAGGAGGGTCAGGGACAGAAAAGGTACGTGAAGAAACAATGGCTAAAAGGTTTCTAAACTTGAAGAAAACAATAAACCTCCATATGCAAGAAACTCGGTGAACTACATAGCTGGGATGTGTTATAAACAAATTGCTTAGAAGCAATTATTGGGAGAACATTATCAGCCTCAAAACCCCAAACCAGAAAACAACAACAAGAAAGGGCATGGCAATTTCAGAGGAACGAAGATTGACAGTAGATTTCTCAGGGAAACAATGCAAGAGAGAATTCACTGCAGTAGAGTCACAACTGTAAAGTGACGTGAGGAACCTGTCAACACAGAATTGCATTGCTAGTGAAAATATCTTTCAAAATTGAAAGTGAAGTAGAGAGATGTTCAGATGTGAAAAAGTGGAAAGAATTCAACACCAGGCCACAAACTCCTACTATCCCTCACAAAACTATGAGGAAAAAGGAAAAATGAAAACATATCAAAATATTCAATAAACGCAGGAAAAGATGTTCAACATAATTATTCATCAGAGGAATGTAAATTGAAACCATGATGAGATTTAATTTTAAAAATGACTATAATTTACAAGACTGAAGTATCAAGTGTTTACAAAGATATGGAACAACTGGGACTTTCATAATGCTTGGTGTAAAATGATTTAACCATGTTGAAAAACAGTTTCACATTATGTACTGAAGCTAAGCATGTACTTACTGGAGCAATTCCATTCCTACATGCACACTCAAGAGAAATTAATTTGTATAGTCTCCAAAGTACACATATAAAAATATTCATAGCTGTTTTATTCATACTAGATCAAAACTGAAAATAATGCACATGTCCCTCAAAAAGAGATTGGAAAAATAAATTAAGATAAAGTCATTCAATATAATACTATTAGAAATTTATAAAAGAACAAACTCTGGATATATATTAATGCTATGAATTAAACTTACAGACTTTATACTATATGAAATAATCCATACACAAAAATGGTACTTAATTTAGGATTTTATGTTCATGACTTTGAACAAAAGACAAAACAAGTGCATTGTAATTGCATTCAGAATAGTTTTTTTTTTATTTCATTTATTTTATGAGACAGAGAAGCACCATGAGTAAGATCTCATGCCACAATCCTCCTCCCCCCCATCTCAGCCTTTAAGCTAGCCAGGATCACAAGCATGCCCATGCTGCTAGTGTGTACAGGACTGACCAGGAGCCAAACCTGGTCTTCCATATGGCTTCCAGCATTGAGGAGCACTGCACTGCCACTGCACCACCCAGCTGGGAAGATCAGAATAGATTTTATTATTTTATTATTAGTATCTTTGTGGAATGGTGTTGACTTGGAAGTAGCAAGAAGGAATGCTGAACATATTTGATACTTTGATGTGGACGATTGTTGATATGCAACAGAATGAGTGGCACATATAAGGTTTGTGCATTCTATAGTCCATAAATTAAACCTCTTAAAAAGTGCATGGCTTATTTTCAAATACTTGTAATTTTTCTAGCTAATTTTCTGTCATTTCTTTCTTACTCCCCCTTCCCCTTTGGTCATAGAATGTATCTCATATGATCTGAATCTTGTGAAACTTGTTGAAATTTGTTAAGCATATGCTCAATTATGTTGTCAGGAAAGTCATGACATATTTCTCTGTTTCTATGCTAAAATGTGTCATTTTCCCAACAACCCAATATTTTGATACATGTTCTTTGCACACTTGAATGTATTTTCTACAGTTGGTAGGTAGAACCTTCCGTAAGTGTCAAGTTTGCCAATTTGGTTAATCATGGCTGTTTAGACTTTCTGTTTTTACTGATTACTTTTGTCCCCTTGTTCTATCAGTTACTAAGAAAAAGTATGTGAAAATTTTCATTTGTGATCGTTGTTTTTTTCTCATTCCTTTATTTCAATGAACTTTTTCTGCACTTTTGTTCCTACCTCCTAGCGATGCTCTTCCTGGTACATCCTCAAGTTAGGAAGTAGGAATCTTTCCAGGTTTGAAGCTTTTTGGATTCAAGGTTGATGAAACAAATGTCCGTGACAACAGAACAGCCTGTATATGTTTCATCAGGGCCTCAATCCAGGAAGACGTATGTTCTCCTATAGCTCTGATGACCCTGGGATGTGTAATGGTGAGGTCGAGCAAAGAGTGCTCAAAGCATCATCTATGTAGGAGAGTAGCGAAGTGGATGGAGACTAAAATATTGGGTCGTCAGAAAAGTCATGGTACTTTTTTTTGTTGTTGAGATTTTTACTGTGGGACACGTGTGCTCACTGGAGAGACAAAGAGAGACAAAGAGACAATGAGAAATCACTCCCCAGGGAGGATGGCCATTACATCCTCAAGTTAGGAAGTAGGAATCTTTCCAGGTTTGAAGCTTTTTGGATTCAAGGTTGATGAAACAAATGTCCGTGACAACAGAACAGCCTGTATATGTTTCATCAGGGCCTCAATCCAGGAAGACGTATGTTCTCCTAGAGCTCTGATGACCCTGGGATGTGTAATGGTGAGGTCGAGCAAAGAGTGCTCAAAGCATCATCTATGTAGGAGAGTAGCGAAGTGGATGGAGACTAAAATATTGGGTCGTCAGAAAAGTCATGGTACTTTTTTTTGTTGTTGAGATTTTTACTGTGGGACACGTGTGCTCACTGGAGAGACAAAGAGAGACAAAGAGACAATGAGAAATCACTCCCCAGGGAGGATGGCCATGCCACAATCCTTTTTCCTCCATTCTTCTCCCTTGATCTTGGGCATACACGCATACGCGCCTGATGTGGGTATTAAGTCGATGATGTATCTGGGATTTGAACTATGTTTGACATATGGGAGTCCAGCAACATAAATCATTATGTCATCTACTGGTCCCATTCGTGGCACATTTCTGCATAGAAAAACATGCCATGTCTTTTACAATGACCCAATAGAACTTTTGTAGTTCTTCTTTAAGCCTGACTGTCCTTTCCTCAGGCTGCATCTGCCAAAGCTCCATGCAGTCTCATATACCTCCCCTCCCCTGGGACCAGCAGTTAGCGTAATGGCTATGTCGCTGAACTCCCATGTAGCTGACTGCGGTTCAGTCCTGGACCTGGTGGCTTAAACTCACGCTGGGCTTATGTGCACGCTGGGCTTATGTGCGTGCCCAAGATCCTGAGAGGAGAATGGAGGAGAAGGGATTGTGGCATGGCCACATCCCTGGAGGCGATTTCTTGCTGTCTGTTTCTTTGTCTCTCTCTGTCTTTTTGGAGAGCGCATGCGCCCTATAGCAAAAACCTCACACACACACACACACACACACACACACACACACACACACATATACATACCCTCCCCCATAAGGAAATATAGCATGATTGGCAGCAATTCTTGGTCAGCCCAGAACTTTGCTATAATTATTTTAGTTATGGCCTTATTTCCTTAGATCCATGCTATCTTTTCATTCTGTAGTTTTTCCATGGAGACAAATCCAGTAGCTTGTGTTTGGTCACCATGGAATCAGGACTATTATGTATTTCACTGTCCTTTTCTCTCAGCAAGAGTTTAAAAATGTATAGATTGGACTTTTATAACAGTATTTTGATAGAAAATATTTGTGACTCAAACACTGTGCTGTAAATAACTATTTCATTTGCTCAGGGACGTTACATATTATGATAGGGAAAGTCTCCTCCATTCCCATATCTTGATCTGATTCCAAATCCAGAAATCAGAGATTGAAATGAAAGTGCGATAAACACTGTTTTTTTTTTTTTTTTTTTT
>NW_006159850.1:12262505-12262942 GCF_000334495.1 Tupaia belangeri chinensis | reverse complement strand
AATGGGATAAAACCTGTTTTTTTTTTTTTTTTTTTTCTCCCCCTATTCTCTCTTCTTGCTTGGCCAACATAGGGAAGGCTGCGTGGTGTGGGACTGTTATCAAGTCTTGTGCCTTGCCATTTGTTAGGAATGTGGGATGGGATTTCTTTAAATAATTTTTACTTTACCACAAAATACATAGTACAACGTGGTTGTCTAGGCCAAAAAGGCATGAGAGCCATCACATTTCCTGGGGTCTCACATAGTCTGAGGGAGAAGTCCAATTTCTCTCTTGGTGTAAGGTGCAGTGGTATCCTCCAGTTTCTCCTAGCACACTAATTAGAAAGAGAACTGTTCTTCCCTGTTGGGAACAATTCATACTTAACTAAGAGGACGTGTTACAGCATTGTGGAGGCAGAGAGCAGCCTCTCCCAGACAGTTGAACAAGGCCAGCGCTT
>NW_006159850.1:12252523-12255707 GCF_000334495.1 Tupaia belangeri chinensis | reverse complement strand
AAGGTTTGTGCATTCTATAGTCCATAAATTAAACCTCTTAAAAAGTGCATGGCTTATTTTCAAATACTTGTAATTTTTCTAGCTAATTTTCTGTCATTTCTTTCTTACTCCCCCTTCCCCTTTGGTCATAGAATGTATCTCATATGATCTGAATCTTGTGAAACTTGTTGAAATTTGTTAAGCATATGCTCAATTATGTTGTCAGGAAAGTCATGACATATTTCTCTGTTTCTATGCTAAAATGTGTCATTTTCCCAACAACCCAATATTTTGATACATGTTCTTTGCACACTTGAATGTATTTTCTACAGTTGGTAGGTAGAACCTTCCGTAAGTGTCAAGTTTGCCAATTTGGTTAATCATGGCTGTTTAGACTTTCTGTTTTTACTGATTACTTTTGTCCCCTTGTTCTATCAGTTACTAAGAAAAAGTATGTGAAAATTTTCATTTGTGATCGTTGTTTTTTTCTCATTCCTTTATTTCAATGAACTTTTTCTGCACTTTTGTTCCTACCTCCTAGCGATGCTCTTCCTGGTACATCCTCAAGTTAGGAAGTAGGAATCTTTCCAGGTTTGAAGCTTTTTGGATTCAAGGTTGATGAAACAAATGTCCGTGACAACAGAACAGCCTGTATATGTTTCATCAGGGCCTCAATCCAGGAAGACGTATGTTCTCCTAGAGCTCTGATGACCCTGGGATGTGTAATGGTGAGGTCGAGCAAAGAGTGCTCAAAGCATCATCTATGTAGGAGAGTAGCGAAGTGGATGGAGACTAAAATATTGGGTCGTCAGAAAAGTCATGGTACTTTTTTTTGTTGTTGAGATTTTTACTGTGGGACACGTGTGCTCACTGGAGAGACAAAGAGAGACAAAGAGACAATGAGAAATCACTCCCCAGGGAGGATGGCCATGCCACAATCCTTTTTCCTCCATTCTTCTCCCTTGATCTTGGGCATACACGCATACGCGCCTGATGTGGGTATTAAGTCGATGATGTATCTGGGATTTGAACTATGTTTGACATATGGGAGTCCAGCAACATAAATCATTATGTCATCTACTGGTCCCATTCGTGGCACATTTCTGCATAGAAAAACATGCCATGTCTTTTACAATGACCCAATAGAACTTTTGTAGTTCTTCTTTAAGCCTGACTGTCCTTTCCTCAGGCTGCATCTGCCAAAGCTCCATGCAGTCTCATATACCTCCCCTCCCCTGGGACCAGCAGTTAGCGTAATGGCTATGTCGCTGAACTCCCATGTAGCTGACTGCGGTTCAGTCCTGGACCTGGTGGCTTAAACTCACGCTGGGCTTATGTGCACGCTGGGCTTATGTGCGTGCCCAAGATCCTGAGAGGAGAATGGAGGAGAAGGGATTGTGGCATGGCCACATCCCTGGAGGCGATTTCTTGCTGTCTGTTTCTTTGTCTCTCTCTGTCTTTTTGGAGAGCGCATGCGCCCTATAGCAAAAACCTCACACACACACACACACACACACACACACACACACACACACACATATACATACCCTCCCCCATAAGGAAATATAGCATGATTGGCAGCAATTCTTGGTCAGCCCAGAACTTTGCTATAATTATTTTAGTTATGGCCTTATTTCCTTAGATCCATGCTATCTTTTCATTCTGTAGTTTTTCCATGGAGACAAATCCAGTAGCTTGTGTTTGGTCACCATGGAATCAGGACTATTATGTATTTCACTGTCCTTTTCTCTCAGCAAGAGTTTAAAAATGTATAGATTGGACTTTTATAACAGTATTTTGATAGAAAATATTTGTGACTCAAACACTGTGCTGTAAATAACTATTTCATTTGCTCAGGGACGTTACATATTATGATAGGGAAAGTCTCCTCCATTCCCATATCTTGATCTGATTCCAAATCCAGAAATCAGAGATTGAAATGAAAGTGCGATAAACACTGTTTTTTTTTTTTTTTTTTTTCTCCCCCTATTCTCTCTTCTTGCTTGGCCAACATAGGGAAGGCTGCGTGGTGTGGGACTGTTATCAAGTCTTGTGCCTTGCCATTTGTTAGGAATGTGGGATGGGATTTCTTTAAATAATTTTTACTTTACCACAAAATACATAGTACAACGTGGTTGTCTAGGCCAAAAAGGCATGAGAGCCATCACATTTCCTGGGGTCTCACATAGTCTGAGGGAGAAGTCCAATTTCTCTCTTGGTGTAAGGTGCAGTGGTATCCTCCAGTTTCTCCTAGCACACTAATTAGAAAGAGAACTGTTCTTCCCTGTTGGGAACAATTCATACTTAACTAAGAGGACGTGTTACAGCATTGTGGAGGCAGAGAGCAGCCTCTCCCAGACAGTTGAACAAGGCCAGTGCTTGAAACTGTACTTCACAGCCTCCAGAACTGTGAGAAAATAATTTCTGTTTTTTATAAATTACCCAGTCTCAGATATTTGTTACAGCAGCATAAATAGACTAGGACAGAGTCTTCCTAAACTTTTGCCCTCCAGGACATAAGATAATAAAACTGTATTTTTATTTTTTTTTTGGGGGGCAGGTTTTTGCTATAGGGCACTCATCAGAAAGACCAAGAGACAGAAAGCGAGAAATCACTGCTGCAACCCCTTCTCCTCCATTCTAATCTCGTGATCTTGGGCACACACGCACATGTGACTGGCGTGAGTTTTAAGCCACTGGGTCCAGAACTTGAACTGCAGTCGACTACATGGGAGTCCAGTGACATAGCCATTATACCAACTGCTGGTCCCTAAAACTCTATTGTTTTAAGTCACTAAGTTTGTGGTAATTGGTTACAGTAAGTAATAGAAAATGAATACATTTGTTGGGAAGAATGAAGAAATTTGTAATAGTAAGAACCAAGATGCAAATTACTTGAAGATTCTCATAAGAAAAATGACTATACATTTGCTGCATAATAATAAGATTTTGTACAGAATATCTTCAACAAAGTTTGAATGACGGTGAAATGGAAACATTGTGGAGAAAAAAGCTTAAGTGAAGAACTAATTTCATATTCTTATAGTTATTTTCTTTATTAATTACTAATAGAAAAATCAGTTTATAATCAATATTTTTGGAAGAAAGTTTATGGCATTTGAAATGGAGTCATTTCTATTTTCTACATATGATCCACTTAGATCCGCTTTATTCTGCAAAGGCAAGAATGCTTCTCTAACCCACC
>NW_006159850.1:12235617-12252254 GCF_000334495.1 Tupaia belangeri chinensis | reverse complement strand
CAGGAATGCTTCTCTAACCCACCACAGATTATTTTTAAAACATTTAAGTAAAAGATAGCCAAATAAGCATAAAACCTATCTAGATGCACATAATTTTAATTCATATTTATGAATTTAAATGTATTTTTTTCCATATTTCATGGAAAATTTTTCCATAGAAAACAGTTTAAAAAATAAAAAGAGAAAATAACAGTAATTTTCGTTACTGACTAGACATGATAATAAAAAATGAAATAATAAGATGATGCTAATAATTAAAAAAATGCTGCCAGAGGTCAGATTATTGCTGGCGGCTTGATTATTTTCTGCATAGTTTTCCTGTAACTCTCTGTGCTTATTTGGCACAGTGGAAATTTATTTTTTTGCTGAAATTGTTTGCAAGACTCTAAGAAAAAATTTTTAAGACATATTTGGGATAATAAAGAATGTAGATGAAAGGAAACTGTAATGGAAGCTTTCTCTTTGTGCTCTTAGACACACTTTTTGTAGCCTCAGCCTAAATCTCACCATCTTGTTTTGGATTTATTCAAAAAGAAAAATATTTCATTTTCGTAAAGAGCTGTCGGACACCGAGAAACTTCACCTTCAATAAGATTATTCCTGGGCATGAGAACAATTGAAGCATTGTTTCTTCAAAATTGCTGGAATACACTTCAGAAGTCCTCCTGGTAGAATATGCTTTAATTTATGTCCTGTCACTGCTTGTCAAAGCTTTTGTGTCCGCCTCTCTTTTGTCTCCAAATGATGAGTAGCGTTGGCACGATATAGACAATGCAGAGAGGTATTCTGAACTGTCATTGTTTTGCAAGTTTTCATTCTTCTAAAGACCAGGGAAGAACGATTCAGTGAAAGATGTTAGTTTGGACACTTAAAGGTTTTTACTACACTTAATTCCATGACATGCTTTCTCTACCTGATTCTATCAGTGATTTTATGTGGGGGCATTTCTTTGAAAAGGTTCACAGGTAGAGTGCAGGATGTTTTATTTTGATCAGTTTGGAAGTGCCTGGGGGTGGCTAAATGTGAAAAAAATCTTTCATGGCTTTCTAAATTTTATACATTCTTTTCTCTACAATTTTCAATTTTATCCAGATATAAGTTTTCTTTTCTTTTCTTTTTTTAACATGTTTTTATTAATATTTCCTTAGTCTCAATTCTTTTTTTAAGAAATAAGCTTTCTGGATCTATGGGACTTCCACTAGAAACAAGAAAAATATGATACATTTACTATCAGCACTTCACAAGATCCCTTTGCCTAATTTCATTTCACATAAAATGATTTTTAATTATAGAATTTGACTGCCTAGCTACATTTTTGATTTCCTTTATTCACCAAATAAAGCAAAGGTATGTCTCCACATTCTGCAAATCAATGTTACATGAATTCTTCGCTTTGAAATTTCACTTTTGACTATTTTATTTCCCTTTTCTATGACATAGTTTATCCCCTAGGAGACTATGTCTCATTTACACATTCATGAATATTCTCAGTTTAGCTAGCCTTGAAATTCTTTACTCCCAACAATGAGTTTTTTTCCTCTCTCTCTCTTTTTTTTTTTTTTTCTGCATTATAAAATTAAAAATAGAAGTACTGTATGATCCAGCAATTCCATTTCTGGAGATTTCAATTGAAATCAGGATCTTGAAGAGATGTCTGTACCCCTGTTATCATTGCAGCATTTTCCACAGTAGTCAAGAGAGAAACAACTCCGATGTCCTTGATAGATGAATGGATTTTTAAAAATATGATGAAATATTATTCCGTCTTCGAAATAAAGAAATTATACCATGTGCAACAATAAGGAAAAGCCTAGAGGGGATCATGCTAAGTGAACTGAGTCTGTCACAGAAGGACAAGTATGGTATGATCTCACTTATATGTAGTATGTGACATAGACTCTTAGAAGTAGAGTAGAATGGTGGTTTCCAAGGAATGGCTGAAGGGGAGATGGAGTTGTGGTTCAGGAGGTATAAGGTTTGTTATGCAGGATAAATAAGTTCTACAGATCTGTACAACACAATGTCCATAGTTAACAATAGGATTTCAAGTACCTTAAAATATTTTAAGAGGATTTATGTTCACTTTTTTAAAAAAGGAATTGTTTGTTTAATTTTATTTATTATGAAGATTATTCTTAAATTTTCTATGGGACATGCATGCTTAGCAGAGAGAGAGAAAGGGAGAGAGAGTGGGTAGGGGAAGTGAGAAAGAAAGCCTCCATGTCTAGGACTCGAATCCTGGTCAGCTACGTGGGAGTCTGACCGTGCCACCTGCTGACCCCTGTTAAGTTGTTCTTACCATAAAACAAAACAGAACAAAACAGAACAGGCAAAAAAGCTCCCAAAGAAAAACACACAGAAGTTTTATGAGGCGATGGGTATAGTTAGTACCGTAATAGCAGTGGTGATATCACAAGTGTATGTATATGTCTAAACTCATCAAAATGCATATGTTATATATGTGCATCTTTTGTGTATCAATTATACCTCAATACTTAAAAAATAAAACTAAAGACTTTTCCTTTATGGAGACTTACATATCTTCTACTTCCTTCCTTGAAATTCTTGCTCCCAATATACCTCCTCCATAGCTGTGTTGATTGATTGTAAAAGTGTTTTGCAGTAAAGAAATTACTTCTGTTTGTATTTTACTTCTCTTTACATTTATCTTCTGGAGGAATATGCTCTCCTTCTGGAATGTCTGAATGGGATGTTCCATAAAACTTCTCTACTTTGATCTGTTTCTATTTCCTGGTAGTTTTTCTATAAGAAATTCTAACACTCTCATATCCTGAGAAGTAATGTCTGCCTATTTTTCAGAATCTTAACCAGAAATATAAAACAATTATGAAAACATGCATTTCCTAGATTATTTTATGATAACTTTTTAAAAATTTGCTAGAGGGCACATGCACTCACTAGAGAGAGATAGTGGTTGAGGGGGATGCAGAGAGAAAGCATCCCCGCCACCGGGGATAGCCACACCACAATCCCTTCTCCTATTTCTTCCTTTGGGATTCTGGGCATGCACACACATGTGCCTGGTGTGTTTTTTAAGCTATCATGCCTGGGACTTGAACTGTATATTGATCATGAAGGATTCAGCCATCTTAACCAACATGCCACTGGCTGACCCTGATAACATTTTTTAGCAGCGAAAAGTTGGAAAGAGAGTTTAAGCATTCACCAAGATAATCTATTATGATGAAGGTTATGATATTTTTATATTCTGTATTTTAAAGTGAAAGAGCAGATTACAAATTTATGAATTCAGTCATGTAAAGTATATGTGTGTGTCATGAGGGAAAACGATTGGAAAAATATAAAACAAAATGTTAGCAATAATCTGTGGGTGGTGATGTCTTAGTCTGTTGGGACTGGTACATCAAAATACCATAAACTGAATGGTTTGTGAACAACATACATTTATTTCTCACAGTTCTGGAGAATTGGAGGTCCAAGACTGTTAGATTCTGGTGCCTACAGTTAACAACGTGGTACTTTGCACTTTAATGTATTCTAAGAAGATCAATTTCATGTTAAGTTGTTTTTACTGGGGTGAGCCCACGCATTGGGCTTGGGTGCAACTTTAGGACTTTCTTCACAATGTTGCCCATCACTCCAGTGCCTGGGCTTGTCCCAACCACTGCCCACTGGATACTTAAATCTGGTCTGGGTAGGCCTTCTTTGGTGAGTCCACCCTCGGGGCCTGGGAGCTATGTTGGAACTTTGGTACACCAACCTGCACACTGTGCTTTGCACAGTGCATGACTTGACCCTCTTACTAAGTTATATCTCCTTAGCTTGATATCACCTCATCAAGAGCTGAACATTTGGCAGAGTTGCCAAGCACCTGAAGTTACCCCTATCTGCTCTGACCTGGGAGACAGAGCCCCACAGTATGAACACTCCTGGGAACTAAGGGGGTAATTTCCTCTACCAGTACTACAGTCTACTCCAATAAATATAAAAAAGTAAATACTGCATCAGATGACTAGAAACCAGCACAGATCTTGAAGAAATATGAGAAAATAAGATGGTAACTCTCCCCCAGGGGAGCAAAGTAGCCCCTCATCAACAGAAGTTAGCACAGAGAAATATACAGAAATGTCAGAAAAAGAATTCCAAATATTCATAGTGAGAAAACTCAATGAGATGCAAGAGAAAAACAATCAGTTCCAATAAATGAGAAAAGTCATTTGAGGACATGAAAAAGGAATTCTGTAAAGAAATAGATACCCTAAAAAAGAATCAAACAGAACTTCTGGAAATGAGGAATACAGTACAAGAAATTAAAGTCTCCCTAGAAAGCATTAACAGCAGCTGGGGCCATGCAGAGGAAATAATTTCTGACCTGGAAGAACAAGTCTCCAACATAGACCAAATCAACAAAAAGAAAGAAAAAACAACGCCCCTCCCCCCCCCAAAAAAAATGAGGACAGCATACAGGAAATTCTAGACACCATGAAACGTCCAAATGTCTGTATAATGGATATTCCAGAAGGACAAGAATCTGCTAAAGGCATGGAAAACTTCTTTCAGGAAATACTATCTGAAAATTTTCCAAATATAGAGAAACATGAAGAAATTCAGACCCAAGAAATGAAAAGGACCTCAAATAGAGTCAACATAAAAAGATCCTCCCACTGGCACATCATAGCCAGATTGGTAAAAATTAAAGACAAAGACAATATTCTAAAAATGGCAAGGGAGAAATGTCAAGTTACGTATAAAGATTATTCCATTAGGCTAACGTCAGACCTCTCAACTGAAACAATGCAGGCAGGGAAAGGATGGGAAGATGTATTTAAAACATTAAAAGAAAAAACAATTTAAGCTGAGAATACTATATCCAGCAAGATTATCTTTCAAATGGGAAGAATAAATAAAAGTATTCTCAGATAAGCAAAAACTGAAAGAATTCACCAGTAACAGACCAATTCTACAGGAAGTACTGAGGAGAGTGTTGTATCAGGATAACTAAAGAGAGGTAAACAAACAGAGAACAAAAAACAAGTGAGAAAATGATTAACAAAATTACAGGGATAAATCCACAAATATCAATAATAATGTTGAATGTTAATGGATTAAATTCTCCCATTAAAAGACACAGACTGGCTGAATGGATACAAAACCAGAAGCCATCTATCTGTTGCTTACAAAAAATGCACATCACTGATAAGGCCATACATAGACTGAAAGTGAAGAGCTGGAAAAGATATTCCATGCAAATGGAAACCAAAAAAAGTCTGGAGTAGCAATACTGGTATCAGACAAAATAGATATGATCATATCAATTGATGCAGAGAAAGTGTTTGATAAAATACAACATCTGTTCATGATTAAGACTCTCAACAAAATCGGCATAGAAGGAACATTTCTCAACACAATAAAAGCTAACCATGAAAAACCCATAGCTAACATCATACCGAGTGAGGAAAAGCTAAAAGCTTTTCCACTAAAAAAACTGGAACAAAATAAGGCTGCCTGCTTTCTCCACCTCGTTTTTAGCACAGCACTGGAATTTTAGCCAATGCAATTAGACAAAAGAGTCAGATAAAAGGCATCCACGTAAGAAAAGAAATGAAGTTATCTCTATTTGCAGATCATATGCTGTACATAGAAATCCAAAAGAATCCCCAGAAACCTCCCGGAAGTGATAAATGAATATAGCAACATGGCAGAATACAAAATCAACATACAAAAATGTATAGCGTCTTTATACAACAACAATGGACAAACTGAGACAGAACTGAAGAAACCCCATTTACAATAGCACAAAACCAATAAGATATCTCAGAATAAACCTTACTGAAGACATCAAAGCTCTCTACAAGGAAAACTATGAAACACTAGAAAAAGAAATAAAAAATAAAACAAAAAAGTGGGAAAACAGCCCATGTTTTTGGATCGGAAGGATTAATATAATCAAGATGTCAATCATAGCCAAATTAATATGCAAATTTAATGCAATCCCAACCAAACTACCACAGATATTCCTTGCAGAAATAGAAAAGACAATCATAAAATTTGTCTGGAAGCATAAAAGGCCCTGTATTGCCAAAGCAATACTGTGCAAGGGCAATAAAGTAGGAGGTATCTCATATCCCAACCTCAAAACATATTACAAAGTTGTGATAATTAACGCAGCATGGTATTGGCACAAAAACAGACAGGGAAACCAATGGAACAGAATTAAGAACCCCAAATGAACCCCAAAACATACAGTGAACTGATCCTTGACAAAGGGCACAAGACAATCCAATGGAAAAAAGAAAATTTCTTCAGCAAATGGTGCTGGGAGAACTGGACAGCCACCTGCAGAAGAATGAAAATGGATCCTTATTTCTCACCATTAGCAAAAATGAACTCAAAATGGATAGAGGACCTAAATGGAAAACCTCAAACTATAAAAATACTGGTGGAAAATACAGGAAAAACTCTTGGAGATCTCCAAAGCACAGGCAATAGTTCCAACAACAAGACAAATGGGACTGTATTTGACTGAGAAGCTTTTGCAAAGCAAAAGAAAGAATTAGAGTGAGAAGACAACCCTCAGAGTGGGAGAAGATATTTGCAAACTATACCTCAGATAAGGGACTGATGTCCAGAATATACAGGGAACTCCAGCAGCTTATGCACAAAAAGGTAATCCAATTAAAAGATGAGAAAATGAACTGAGTAGACAATTTTCCAAAGAAGACATACAAATGGCCCCAAAGCATATGAATACATGTTCAACATTTCTTATCATAACGTAAATGCAAATCCAAACCACAACGAGGTACCACTTAACTCCCATCAGAATGGGTAAAATTAAAAAAATAAATAATGACAAGTGTGGGCAAGGCTATGGTGGAAAGGGAACTCTTCCACACTGTTGGTGGGAGTGGAAATTAGTACAACCACTTTGGAGAATGATATGGAGTTTCCTCAGAAACCTACAAATAGATCTACCATATGACCCAGTAATTCCACTCTTACGGATTTTTCCAAAGGGTAGATAAATCCTCATTCAAAAAAAACACTTGCACATCCATGTTTATTGCAGCATTATTTACAATTGCTAGGACATGGAATCAACCCAAATGTCCAAAAGTAGATAATTTGATTGAAAAAATGTGGCGTATGTACTCTATGGAATACTGCTCAGCCATAAAAAATGAGACCCTGACATTTGATACAAAGTGGACAAATATGGAAGACTTAATTCTAAGCAAAGCAAGTCAGACTATGAAAGACAGACCGTGTATGTCCCTGCTCAATATATACCTGTTGTCTGCACTCTATAGCAGAAACTGAAAATTTGGGAGGTATAGAAGCAGGAAGGGCAACGGTAGATTCTAGAGAGAGTAAGGATAAGGGTAATATGGGGGTGGGTACTAGAGGGAGGGAGGGAGGGAAACGGGAAAAAAGTACGTTTAATTGACAAAAGAATGAAAAGCTATTTGCTGATGATAATGTATGTAGTAATGTCTTAATCTTGACAAAAACACATGGTATTCATGCTAGAAAAAGCAATGTTGTACGCTGTAAAGATAAATGTGATTAAATATAAATTAAAAACAAAGTTGTTCTTACCACAAAAATAAAAATCCCACCAAAAAGAAAGGAAATTTTGCATTTTTTATAGATGGTGTCTTATTGCTATATCCTTACAAGGTTGAAATAGCAAGAAGGCTCCCTCAGGTCTCTTTAGTAGGGCACTAACCCCACTCTTGAGGACCTGTCCTCATGACATAATCATCTCCCAATAATCATCTCTCCTAATACCATCACTTGGTAATTAGGATTCAACATACAAATTTTATGAGAATACGAATATTCAGACCGTCGTGAGACAGTGCATTTTATGTGTAATATACTTGTTACCATCATTTATACTGTTTCCTCTGAGATTTTTTAAAAAGCAATGTACTGCGCTAGCCTGTGGCCTGGCAGTGAAGGTGACTAGATCCCACATGGCCAGTTGTGTGATTTGCGTCCTAAACCTAAAAGCTTAAAAAACACTTTGGGTGTGTGTGTCCAAAATCCTGAAAGGAGGGAGAGATGGAGGAGAAGGGTCTAGAGTGTGATCATGCCTGATGAGAGGTGCTTTCTCATTGTCCTGTCTGGCACGTGCATTCTCCTTCTGGCAAATTAAAAAAGCAATGTACATGTATTATATTCTTATAGTTATACCATTTCTATTTTTGAAAAGGAAAACAAAATGCACAAATTTAGCAATTACTTTGTATAGTATTTTGCTTTCCTTTCATAGGTTCTTGTACATAATCCTAAACCTGTCCATATTTTTTGCCACGTTATTTAGAAAAAACTATCCTATCTGTTGCCAAAGGTTGAGAAGCCTTGCTTTCTCTGAACTTTTTAGAGTAGATCAATAGACTTCAAAGTTTTCTGTTGACTTACTTTTGTTTGCCTTATTAAAACTAGAATCAATTTGAGAATGGTAATTCCTAGGCCTATTTCTAATGGCAGCTATGAGAATTGTATTCTAAGTTTGTGAGCCTGAAACAAAGGCTTTGCCAGTAAAATGATATACCTTGCCAGTAGGAGGCATACATAGTATGGCTATATTTTCAACATTAAACATTTCAAGAAATCAGAAAAGAAAAATAAAGAATGATCACATATGTGCCCACACAAATGCACATAAAGTGTTATGCTAGCTCATTTCCCTAGGGGTAACCTCTGCTGTTGTTGACCTTGGCATCACTCTTCCTGATTTTTCTTTTTCTTTGTGTCCAAACTCACACATGAACCAATACACAATGTTATAGTTATTTTATACAATTATATCAGTGTCCATATTTTAAGACACAACTTCTTTTTTTTTGGAGAGGTTTTTGCTATACAGCATGTGTACTCGACAGAGACAGAAAGCAAAAAATCACCTTCCGTGGGGAATGGCCACCCCACAATCCCTTCTCCTCCATTTTCCTCTCGGGACCTTGGGCACGCGTGCACACGCACCTGACATGAGTTTAAGCCACCGGGTCTGGGACTTGAATCGTGGTCTACTACATGGGAGTCCAGTGACATAGCCATTACACCAACTGTTGGTCCTGATACAACTTACTTTTTCTTAAATAGATTTTTTAAAAAAAGTCTTTCAAGAGAGATTGATTGAGAGAAAGCAAAAGATAAACACATGCAAGAGGGTCCAATGCCATGATCCTTCCTCGCCCCCTGCCAGCTTTTCATTCAGCCAGGATCACAAACACATGTGTGAGCCTAGCATGTATAGGTTGAGCTGAGAACTAAACCCTGATCTTCCATATGACTTTCAGCCTTGCAGAGCATTGTGCCTCCTGCTGCCCTACACACAGGTGGGCCTCATGCAGATTTTTAAATAGCAGACAACACATGAGCATATTTTTCCTGGTATTTCACAAAATGGTTGAATAAGAACTTATTATCTGTTTCCCAATTAATGGATACTTGGAATGTCACCAATGGTTTGCTGTGTGGAACATTTCTATTGCTCCTACCTGTATCCATTGTTGTACAATATGTGGATTTTTGTGAAAATTAATAAAAAATAGAATCACAAGGCCAAGGAGACCAACTTTTTAATATGGGCTTATAAGTTACTGTGAGTTTGCATTAAAAATAGTATACCACGGCTCTCTTCCACGGCTGCTGTGGGAATGGAAACATCTGTCCCACATGCCGGAAGCCAGCTAGCAGCGGTGACTATATGCCATCCAGTGTTGTACTGCGTGGATCTCCTGCGGGTGTCCTTGCCAGAAGAGCTATTCAAAATGGCCGTGTCCAGTCAAGGAAACTTTGAGGGAAATTTTGAGTCGCTGGATCTTGCAGAATTTGCTAAAAAGCATCCATGGCGGCTCATGGTATTTGGGCAGGAATCTGGGCCCTCAGTGGAAAAATAGGTGGCAACCCAGCTGTTAATTGGAAGTGTCACTGGATGGTGCACGGGTATCATATTCCAAAAGGTTGGGAAACTGGCTACAACTGCTGTAGGAAGTGGATTTTTTCTCCTTCAGCTTGCAAACCATACTGGGTACATAAAAGTGGACTGGCAGCAAGTGGAGAAGGATATGAAGAAAGCTAAAGAGAAGCCGAAGACCTGTAAGAGCAACCAGATACCTACAGAGGTCAAGAACAAGGCTGAGGAGGTGGTGCCATTTGTGAAGAATGTTCAATGACTGGGGGATTTTTTGGAGGCTTTCTGCTTGGCATGGCATCCTAAGAGTGATGACTCTACTTCCATTGTTCCTGGTTTTCCCAGCCAGCAGTCTCCACGCTCCACTATAGGACATTGAGTCACTCTTCCTCTTCTCCTTCGCCTTCTTCCTTCCCATGGCAAATCTGAATGGCTTCTGTAGACATTATTTGGTACAAGTTAACACAGTCCTACCCTGAGTTTGACGGCGGTGGAAGAGACAGTAGATGGTAGCTCTCCTCCCAGTACACTCCCCAGGTGGTCAGTCTGTAGGTCAGTAAGAATGTTCCTTTCCCTCCTAAATGAGACACTTTCCAGAACACATTGCAAGATGGCTTGCCATGGAGGATGCGTGAGAAAGGAGTACACAGATAATTGTTTTATGTGCTGCTTGGAAAGGAATGGAATATATTTCCCTTTAAGCATGAATGATTTTGGTATCTTGGTGTCTACTTTCTTTTTTAGTTTGGTTTTAGATTACACAAAGAGCTATTTATACCTGCTATGATTATCCTAACAAAAAAGGCAGTGCAAATACTGCAGTTAACAACGTAGAACACACCTGTGTGAAAGACATTGTATTTGTGGGGGAGTCTTTAGGGAAACCAACACTAGAAATACGATGTTGGATGATCAGACTTCATGAGTCACTTAGGGGTGCAAAGATGTTGTCCACTCATGTTTTCTACCATAAAGGTCTTTTCCAAAGGCCATGTTATAGTAATACAAATGATTTAGGCAGGCAAGAGAAGAAGCTCTTGGATTTTCATTTCATAGAAAAGGTTTTAAACTTCAAAATGTGAAGTATTCTTCACTTCTTGTCAAAACCTTAGGGGTAACCATACTGCCTCTGGGTCAATTTTGTTAAAAGACTTCAAAAAGTCCCTGGAAATGGGATTAAACTATAAGTTTATTTTGGAACCCAAAAAAGATATGAAATCCATACATAGTTACTTCATAATACATCTTCTCCACGAACTTTTTAAAGATCCAGTTAGAATGAAATACAACATTTAAGTCAGAATTTTTAAGTAACATTCTAGGCATTCAGAATTGAAAAAGATAGCAATAGCACTATCTCAAAATAAATTATTTCCATTAAATATGATGTACTGTCTCACGATGACCTCAACTCTTTGAATGATTCTTTAAAAGTTTTTATACACACACATACTTAGACTCTTAGCTCATTTTGCTTTAATGACCTGTTACCATGTCTGCAACCCCAACTAGAATATCAGCTTCCAGAGGGCAAGGCTTTTGTCTTCTTCAGTTATATATAGGGCCTTCAAAAAGTTCATTAAAGACCAGCCCCATGGCCTAGGGGTTAAGGAAGCTGGATCCCACAATGGCCAACTGTCATTAGAGTCTTGGCCCCAGCAGCTTGAAGAACATGCTAGACTCATGTGCATGCATGCCCCAAATCTTGACAGGGTGCGGGAAATAGAGGAGAAGGGTTCGCAGCATGACCACAACCCTGTTTGAGGTGCTCTCTCTCACCCTCTCTGTCTGGCACGTGCACGTACATGCATACTCTGGGACCTGAATAAACTTGTGGAAAATACGTATTATAAAAGAAACTATGCATGGATTTGAAATATTTTTGCATCAAAATTAATAGAATTTAATTCCATTTCCCACAAACTCTTTGAAGTGCCCTCATACTCACAGGGCTTAGCACTTAATAGGTGCTGAGTATTTATCTAATATACAAACATGGGGAGAAAACTCAGTACTGAAAGTTAGTTTACATGGAAATTTTAACTTGTATATGATCTCTTGTGAAGTATGTGTTTCTGAGGCCATACATTTTAAATGGTTGCCTTTAACCTGTCTTTGGAATGATGTATTAATTTCAAAAATTAAAACCACCAGTGTTGAACTTTAAAAAAGAATATAGTATACCACATTATGACATTTTCCCCTGTTACAGACTACCAATTTAATTGGCCCATGGCTTCTGTAATTTAGCTTTGCTGGTTGGAAAGTGCGTGTAGAAAGACCAGAGTTAAGTCATTTCGGTAAGATGGAATCATGATCTCATGCAGTCATAAGGTGTGCTGTAGTGCCATTAAATATTTAAAATATGTGGCATATCTACAGAACGGTTTTTAAGGGAGAGAGAGAATGGTGGTAGTAGACTACAACAATGGAAATTATAGATAGAACTGGCCTTGGAGCCTGGTGGTTAAGGGAATCAGATTATCATATGGCATATGGCTGATGGTGGTCCCAATCCTGGCACTGGCAGCTCAAAAAACATGCCAAGTGTGTGTGTCCCAAATCCTGACAGGAAGGAGTAGGGATTGTAGCATGATCACTCTCCATTGGGGGTTGCCTTCTCCCTATCTCTCTCTGTCTCTCTGGCAAGTACATTTGGCTTCTGGCAATTAAAAAAAAAGGAATCATAGATAAATGTAACTTCATTGTTTTTTCTAATCCTAATTATTTGACTGCCCAGGTATAAGAAGAAGGACTCCAAAAGACTATATACTAAAATATTATTAGTTGAAATTACTTCCAGAAAGACTACTAGTAATTCACTCATTTAATGAAGTTCCTTAAATATTTTAATAGTCCATATGGAAAATTTATTTTTATCAGTTTAAGACTTTTGTAGGTGCTTTTCCCCTAAGGGTGTAATCACACATGGTTAACAACACTTTCTTCAGTGTCAATTTTAAACTCAAATAAAAACAGATTTTTTTCCTCCTCAATTTGTTTCTGGGAAGAAATGTGTATGCATACATTCATGCAAAGGCCACACACACACACACACACACACAAACTCCCACACCTATGTAGAACTGTATTCCAAATTACAACAGTTCGAATTTTATAAATTGAGTTTTTATTTTTCTCTCCTCATCTTGTCCTCATGGTCCCTCTGAGTGAGAGGTCATATAGCAGATGTACCAAAATCATCCTACAAGCCTGTCATTTCACCCATATTGTTTTCATAAATTTGCTACCTTCCTCAGTGTAAACATATGATTTTCTTCTTCAGTTCACCTGGAAATTGCTTCTTTAAGCTTTCATTTGGAATGGTGGAGATTTGGGCGTTGTCAGCAGTCCAGGGATATATTTGAATAAAATCACACTCCCTAGATCTAGGGCAATGTCATCAATCACAGGTGTGTCAGGGATTTGTCTGGTGGGCCGTACATCTTCGGCTCCAAAATGAGCTCAGTCCTTCACTTAGGAACAGAGTCCACAGCTGACTGGATGGAGACTTTCTATCACTTTCCAAGTGATTGGAGCAAGGTTTTCTCTGGTGAAATCCGTATGTGTGAATGTGTTGATTGAATGTAAGGCTTGTTCCTCAAAAAGCTTTAAGTATTCCAGTAAAAGATCTTATTAAGAGAGCCACATTTACAGGCAACTAAAGTTCAAGGGTAAGTAGAATATCGGAAGAATTTTTACTCCTTCTGATAGTAGGCATTTGGAAGGACACTGAAGAGAAGTTCCAAATATTGACAATAGTTCTAGATTGAATGGATTTGTCCTAAACAGAAACATTTCAACTATAAAGGAAAGCCACATTTTCTAATACAGTCTCTATTAAATTATGAAGGTAAGATGACAATCTATGCTATGGAAAAAGTAGTTTTTGTTTTATATTGGAAAATATAAAAAAGAAAAAAATCCAGTACTATGGTAACTAACCTATCCATGTTTATTATTACTAGTTTGACAGTTCCCTTTTAGTGTAATTTATATTCCAGTGTCTCTTAGACACATAGTCTCCATAAAATTCCATTAGGACATTATATAATAATAATAATAATAATAATAATACTGACCAGTCAGCTAAAGTATGCCGTTTAGTTATTTTCTCATTCAGTTCTCATAAAAGATCTGTGATTTACAAATTATATTCATTTGCTAGATATGAATGAAAGTTGAAACTTAGAGTGGTATGTCTTTTGAGCCACAAATTTGGTAAGTTTGGCCCTTTGCCAATGCAGTTCTGTAGCATTTTCTCTTTTGATCTTCTGTTCGCAATTAGCATCATCATATTGCATTTATTGTCCATGCTGCTGTGTAGCCTTTATAGCAATACTTTCTAGTGACTATCACATGCATTAAGTGGAGTGTCAAAGAAATCAAATTATTGTAGAGTTGAACATCGTAATTACATTTAAAAGATTCAGTAGAGTGCTTTGTTATACACACACACACACACACACACACACACACATATTTAAGCACATGATCTTTTTTATAGTTTGTATTATTTTCTTAGAATGTATGTTTATGGTTAAAATTTATGCTAGAAAAAGAGAAGAATGGACTTTTTCAGCTCCCTTGTTGTGTATTATCAAACTTTTCAAAAATGGTTATGTTGATCTACAAATTTATCAGCTAATTCTTGACAGTAGTAGCTTTCCCACCCCTTTATCAACATCAACATAATTCAGCCTTCACAAAATATTTAAAATTGAAATATACTGAAATAATAATTAAAGTATTGTGAATAAAATAATGAGTTCGAGCGTCTTTGTATCTCTCCCACCCACTCCCTGAAGTAATGAATGTTTATAGCTTCTTATCCTTGTTGCTAAGGCATTTTCTATGGTATGAGCTGTATCTATCTGGCTATCATCTATTTTCCTATACCGTCTACCATATCTATCCAAAATAGTATGACATGCATTAATCTTTTAAGTTATTTGGTTAGTTATCTACATAATAGATATCATACTATTTCAAAGCATGACATGGATATGCCAGGTAACCTCAGAGAGGGTCTCTTTCCATATTTCTGCCTTTCTGCAGGGGCAGACTAAATGTTCAGTGCTGGTTAGCTGGTTTCAAGGCAAGGATATTCTGCCTTATCCTGGAACAGCCTCAGTTTTATGCTGATGATGTGTCCCTGCTCTTGGGGCTGGATTTTTTTCATCAGTCTTACCACTTCCCTCTATGTTAAGGAGACATTTAATGTACTGAGTACCAAATAGTTTTCTGCCTCTCCCTCAGGGACATGGCATGTTTTTTCTTTTCTCTTTCTCCACTTTCCTTAGTCACATTGTCTGTCCTCTGGCATAGGGTTTGCTGCTCTTTCCCCAGTGGCTTCAACCTTTTGTTACTTAGGAAGAAGGTCCAGGTCTTCTCTGTGTCTTTCTCCAGAGGCTACACTTTCCCCCTCCTGACTGACCACACTGAGGGACCAGGTTTTTTTTTTTTTTAACTTAAAGAAGTATTTACCTAATTCTATTTATTGTTATTATTATTATTTTTTATTTGCCAGAGAGAGAAACAGAGGCAGAGAGAGAGAGAGAGAGAGAGAGAGAGAGAGAAAGCAAGCCACCAGGTCCAGACTTGAACTGCGGTTGGTCATGTGGAAGTCTAGTGCCTTAACCACCATGCCACTCACTGGCCCCAAGGGAGCTGTTCTTCAGCTGTCTTTCTTACTCCCATTCCTGTATACTTGGCAAAGTCCACAGAGAAAACTCTGTAAGTGGGTGCAAAGTCCATTGTGCCTGTGACTTTTAGGGTTTCTATCCTTTATTCTAGCTCACATTGGGCTTTTCACAGTTCACTAAAAGTTTAGCCAGATCCTTTTCATCGTCTTGTAGGAAGATCTCATTTTCCTCCTGCTGCAGGTGTTAAGCTATGGCTTGTGCCCTGTCTTTCCTTTGATGTCAGAGTAGTTGATTATTCTACTACCTCAGCTTTTTGATGTGTTCAAGAAACATTATACTTTTGTAGATTATCTTGCTTTTTCTTATCATTAGGGTAGAGTGACATTCTTTCCAGCTTTCTACATCTTAGGTTGAGACTGGAAGTTTGTCTAAGCTCAAAATTTGCAGGATATAGAAATCTCGATTAATAGGTTTTTATTGTTTGTCTTGTTTTAGTTTAGCATTTAAAAGGTATTCCTGCTTTTCTTTGTCCTCAATGATTCCTCATGCGAAGAGCAAGCATTGAATGTCAGCTGACATTCAAATCAGTGTTTTCAGTGTTTAAAACATCTTTATTTTTGCTTGCCTTTTTTTTCTGATTGCTTTCAATGTTTTCTCTGTTATTTTTAGTCTTTGATGGTTTTGTGATATTTTCAGATCTGTGATCTTCTCTTTTTTTTTGGAGAGGTTTTTGCTATAGGGCACGTACGCTCGCCAGAGAGAGAGAGAGACAGAGAGACAGAAAGCGAGAAATCACTCCCTAGGGGGGATGGCCACGCTGCAATGTCTTCTTCATTCTCCTCTCGGGATCTTGGGCGCGCATGTACACACGCCTGGTGTGAGTTTTAAGCCACCCGGTCCAGGACAGGAACTACGGTTGACTACGTGGGAGTACAGCGACATAGCCTTTACTCTAACTGCTGGTCCCCAGATCTGTGATCTTCTCTACCAAATGTTAACTCTTCTTTAAAATCTGCTTAGTTTTTATTATTTTTTTTTACTTTCCTCCACTTTTTTTTTTTTTTTTTTTTTGTGGTTTTCACTTT
>NW_006159850.1:12230478-12235414 GCF_000334495.1 Tupaia belangeri chinensis | reverse complement strand
ATATATTTTGTGTGTTGTGAAAGTGTTAGACATCTATTTTAGCAGTTTTGAAATATACATTATTAGCAATTGTGGTCACCATTTAGTAAAATAGATCACTAAAACTTTCTTCAATGAACAGTGATTTCTCAAGTAGGACTCCAAAAACACAGGCAACAAAAGCAAAAATAGGCAAATTGGATTGTATCAAATTAAAGTGCCTCTGTACAGCAAATCAAATAATTAACAGAGTAAAGAGGCAACCTGTGGAATGGGAAAACATTCTTGCAAACCATCCATATAAGGATATTGAAAATATATAAGATTTAATTTTTAGTTTAGTTTTTAAAAGAATTATTTAATTACATTTATTATTATTATTTTTAATTTGCACTCACCAGAAAGAGACAGACAGAGAGAGAGAGCAAGAAAGGGAAAGTGAGAAAGCAAGCTGCCAGGTCTGGGACTTGAACCATGATTGGTCATGTGGAAGTCAAGGCCCAACCACCATGCCACCTGCTGGTCCTAGTTTTGTTTTATTTTTAGTAATTTTCCAGAGTTTATAAATGGTAGGAGCTTTTGCAATAATATTAGAAGTGGAAGGTTAACAATTTATTTTTACTTCAATCTTCATTTTGTGATCAAAGTTATTTATGTACATAGGAAATCTGATGTGATACGACCTTAGTTTTTACTTAGTCCTGCCATCTTCCACACCATCAGGTTTTTGTCATTAAGTACTCGAGACTAGTCTGGGTTGGTGTTACGTTGGTGTCCATAGATTTCACTTAAGGCTCATGGACTTTAGTAACTCTAGCTGTACTCTGTTAGTCTCTTCAGAGATGTCTCTAGTATCAGCTCATTTTGAAAGTTCCTCGGATGATGATGTGTATAGTATTCTCAACTGGACTAGTCCAAGGTGTATTTCATGCTGGGTAAATTCTCTTTACATTCTAAATGATGTATAGCAATTGAATGTATAAATTAATAATAATAATAATAAAAGATAATAAAAATTCTAAAACCAGATTAATTTTGAAGCCTTGTAAACAAGTACTTATTCTACAGTTATCATAACCTCACTCAGTAGCAGACTAGCTCATGACAAATTGAGTTTTAAAAGTTGTAAAAGATTTAGAATTATAGAAAAATGGGAGAAAAATCATTCTGGATAATGGAAATAGTATAATCAAAGAAATAGGTAGAAAAGTGATGGGTTGTCATGACTACCGCATTACTGGAACATAGTGTGCTTGCTAGAAATTAGTTTGGGGTTAGATTTTGGAAGGCTTTGGAGGTTAAGCTAAAGATATTGGGGTTCATCCTCTAGACAGTAGTAAATAAAGTTTTGATATGAAGAATAACATGATTAATGCTGTCCACAAAAGAAGACTAATCTAATAGCTTGTATAGGTCTGAATGACATCATAAGACTAGATGTAACAACTATTTTCAATATTCTAGGAGAGAGTAGTGGTGGGCTTGAATGAAGAGTTGATCCCTAGAATTATAGAGGTTATAAATGTGAAGGGCAAAATGACTGTTAGAAGGGAGAGGGCAGTGTCAAGGCTAGCACTGAGGTTTTAAATGCAAATAATAAGGCCATTTATAGCAACTAGGAAAACTGAAGGATAAGCAGCTTTGGATGTAAGATAAAACATCTCATTGACATTAAAACTATTTGGAGAACTGGTGCTAATTTCCAACTGGTGATAAGACAAACCAGTCTAAGTTCATTAATGCAAATACCAAGTCTATCACTCTATTTTTAAAAGTAAAATTTTAATACTTGAGATTTTCTCATTTAACCCAGAATACCCTGTGGATATATTGAATTAATATTCCAATTTATTTGCATTTAATATGTAATATTTCATTTCATAATAATTTAATTATTTTGAGTTTCCAAAACTTTATTTAAATTACTTAAAAATAAGTCAAGAAATTAGTTTTACTTTTTAGTACAAAGTCCTCACACTAATTAGCCTCTGTTTTGTTTTGTGATTAATTTTGACAGTATGTTTTGATTTTAACATAATTCTCATTATTTTTGACCTGTATTTTTTGAAATCCATCAATTTTATTTGCTCTGTGAGTCACATAACAGAGATATCCTATTACTGTTTATAGTCTGGAATAAGATATAATTGCCTTGAAAGATGAAGTCACATATTGAGATTGCAAGAAATCATCCACTGAGAATACATTTTAAATGAAATGGTTTTTTAAAATTCTTTTTTAATTTGCAGATTAATTTCTCATTTTACATAAAGTCCTCATCAGGATGTATCATGACCTGTGTTTTAAAATAATTTATATCAGATTATAATGTACATAGAGAAAAGTGCACAAATAGTTAGTATAGACCTTGAATTTTTTTTTTTTTAACCAATGTCCTCCTTGTTTCCTGTCCATGTCACTTACCCCTCTTTCCAAAAGATGGAAGACTCACTATACACTAGCTTTGCCTATGAGGAAACACATAGCATGTACTATTTTGTATCTGGTTGCATTCATTCAAAGTTATATGTATTCTATTTTTCTATTCTGTTGCATTAGAAATAGTCATTTATTTTTATGAATTCTGATATTTATTGACATTTGCATTGCTTCTGGTTCATACTTATTAAGATAATACTTTTAAAATGTAGTTACACAAACCTTTCAGTCAACATATGCAAATATGTTTATTATGTTCCTATTTAGACTTGTTATGTTGTTGGGGGAAGGGGTCATAGGGCAGCTACATGTATATCTTAAGTACATCACACCAAACAATTTTCCAAAGTATAAATAATTAGAGTTTCAGGATCTCTAAATCCTTGTTTGGTATATTCAATCTTTTTAAATTCTGTCATTTGACGTATATGCAATTGTGAGTCATTGTGGAATTTCTCTACATTTTCCTGGTGATTAGTAGACCGAACACCTTTTTACACATTTATTGAGTATAAGATATCTACTTCTGAGAATAGATCGCAAAAGATTCTTGGTTTATTTACTCTTTGTTGTTGGCAATTTGCTATTGGTTGTTTTTTCATATTGACTGATGTAATTTCTTCATGTATTCTGAGGATGAGCCATTTATTTATTGAATGGTATCAATATAGTCTTCTTTGTTGTAGCATACATTTTAATGCTTTTCATAGTCTTCTGATGAACATACTTTAATATAGTATGGTTTATCAATATTTTTATTTGTAATTACTCTATTAGAAAACTTTGCTTATTTTAATGTCATGAGGAAAATCTCCTCTGTTAAGTTCTAGAATTCTTATTATTTACACTGTACATTTTTATTCCTTTTATTATTTCACACTTTATTAGTTTTTTTTTTCTTTTAATGAGCCAGTAAGTTGTCAAGTATAGTTGAGAGTACATATCTTTACAAAGTGACCAAACTCTATTTGAAAAGCTTGTTCCCTTTCAACTGTCCTGTGGTGGTACACCTACCACTAACGAAGTCTGTGTGTGTGTAATTTTGAATCTGTACTGTTTCATTTCATTTGTGTGTTTGTCTTTGCTTGACTCAATATAAGACACTTAACTCTATAACAAATCTTTATATCTAGTTACAGAAGTCCTCCAATGTTGTTTGTGCTTCTAAATGATGGTCTTGATTCTTCTTGGCCACTTGCATTTTTATGTCAGTTTTAGGAAAAGCTTGTCACATCTAGAAAACAAATATTCAGAATTCTAATTGGTAGTATATAAAGTATATAAATAAATGTAAGTAAAAAGAAACCTTAACACGATTAAATCCTGTCTGTGAACACACCATAGCCCTTCTTTATCTGAGATGTTATTTATTTTGACAACTTGGTGTAACATTTTTTTGAGAGGTTTTTGCTATAGGCCATGTGTGCTCACCAGAGAGACAGAAAATAAGAAGTCACCCCCTCAGGGGAACGGCCATGCCTCAATCCCTTCTTCTCCATTCTCTTAGGATCTTAGATACGCATTCACATATACCTGGTGTGAGTTTTAAGTCACCGGGTCCTAGACTTGAACCATGTTTGACTATATGGGAGTTCAGTGATGTAATGATTGTGCCATCTGCTGGTCCCAATTTTGTATAATTTTTAAATTAAAATTATATCTAGCTACTTGATTTTTTAAAATGCTATTTGCAAATTCTATTGTTAAAAATATTTTTCTAATTGTTGCCTTCACATGGAAATAGAATTGATTTTTATAGTGGCCTTTTATTTAACAAGATTCCTAAAATCATTTTTTTTTCTTTTTTTGGAGAGGTTTTTGCTATAGGGCGCATGTGCTTGCCAGACAGACAGAGAGAGAGAGAGACAGAAAACGAGAAATCACCCCCCAGGGGGGATGGCCATGCTGCAATCCCTTCTCCTCCATTCTCCTCTTGGGATCTTGGGCACGCATGCACACGTGCCCGGCGTGAGTTTGAGCCACCGGGTCCGAGACTCGAACCATGGTCGACTACGTGGGAGTCCAGTGACATAGCCATTACACTAACTGCTGGTCTCAAGATTCCTAAAATCATTTAAGTCTGAAAAATTGTCTTCTGATTTATTATATGTTTTATATACATTGTATGTTGCTGCAAGGAAGATTTTATTTATTTATTTTTTCCTCACTGTTTTTTTATTTTTTATTATCATCATAATTTTTATATTACACTGGATTACATATAACTTTACAGTGTATTACATTGCTTTTTCAAAAAGGAATGTCATGCATGTCAGTCAATACAGAGACATTAATCTCCCCGCTTCAACATTCAATATCTTTTCTATGTTTTCCCCAATCATTATTATTATTATTCTAATTATTTTTTTAAAACAGTTAATTGCTATTTCTCATTTTGCTTGTTAAAAGACTTTGCCCATCGTGAAGTGCTTCTCAGACCAATCCAGTTGAGAATACTATACATGTCATCAACAGTTAATAAGCCATATCTGTTTCTCACTAACGTCCTGCCTCTCTA
>NW_006159850.1:12229980-12230221 GCF_000334495.1 Tupaia belangeri chinensis | reverse complement strand
AATAGCCGGGTTTTTTTTTTTTTTTTTTTTTTTTTTTTTTTTAATGGCTGAGTAGTATTCCTTAGAGTATATATACCACACTTTTCCAATCCATTCATCAGTTTGTGGACATTTAGGTTGATTCCATGTCTTGGCAATTGTGAATGATGCTGCAATAAACATTGATGTGCAAGTACTTTTCTGACTGAGCGATTTCCTGTCTTTTGGATAAATACCCAGAAGTGGGATTGCTGGATCAAAT
>NW_006159850.1:12220644-12225754 GCF_000334495.1 Tupaia belangeri chinensis | reverse complement strand
TTAAAAGTTGTACAGGCTTAGAAAATTGATGATTTATCTTATGGTTGGCCTACCTGTTGCTCACAATTACCATTAACTGTTGCCACTAGCCCTGGATGGCCCAGAGTCCTTGCTGTTTCTAAGGAGTGGTGAGCCTTCAACTGACCTAATAAGCAGCACCCCAAGAGCAAAGAAAACCAAAAGGAAATAAGGAAATTGTGCACCGCACGTTGCACGCCGCACGCTATTCAAATCACCAAAATTCAAAGAGTCCAAATGCTAGTGGAAAAGGGTCAGAAGATGAGTGACAGGACCAGGTTGGTCGGGCCTGTAGCCTCAGTCCGCCTTGTGTCCGGAACTGCTGGCCGGCTCAATCCGGATTGCGGGTGGGGTGGGATGGGAGTTCACCTTAAAGTCCCAGACAACCAACCTGGGGTCCAAGGAGGAGGAACGGTGGGGATGCGTGGAGATTCGGAAGGGTTGGGCCTGCAGCCTCAGGAACATTTTCTTTTTTGAAATTATTGAAATTTATTTCTTTTCCTTGCCTTATTTTTCTGGTTTGAACCCTAAGGAAAATGTTGAATGGAAATAGTTTGATGAGGGTGGGGTCAGCTGGTGGCATGGTGGATAAGGCTTCTAGATCTCACATGGCCAACTGCACAATTTGAGTCCCTTGTCTGGCAGCTCTTGAGTATGCATACCCCCAATGTCCAAAAGCAAGTGGAGAAGGGATTGTGGAGTGGCCACTTCCCCAGGGTGTTTGTCCTCACTGCCTCCCTCTCCCCATGCCTCTCTCTGCAAGAGCATTGGCCAAATGACAAGTTATAAAAAAAAAAGAAATGATTTAATGGTTATTTTAGTCCCCCCTCCTAACTTTATAGACAAATCTTTTACTATTTCACTATTAATATTTTGATGTCAATTTATGTTGTTTTCTTTTTCTCTCTCTTTCTTTCTCTCTTTCAAGAGTTTTATTTTTTATTTTTTTTTTATATAGGGTGCGTACGCTCACCAGAAAGACAGAGACAAAAAGTAAGAAATCACCCCCAGGGGGATGGCCATGCCACAATCCCTTCTCCTCCATTCTCCTCTCGCGATCTTGGGCATGCACATGCTACCGGGTTTGGGATGTGAACCACAGTTGACTACATGGGAGTCCAGCAACATAGCCATTATACCAACTGCTGGTCCCAATTTATGCTTTCTTTCTTTCTTTCTTTTTTTATTTTTTTGATGATAGCATCAGGAAATCTTCTGTTAGTATTATAGGAAACTTTATCATGAAAGTGTGATAGAAATGTTGAATTTTGTCATATGCTTTTGTTGAAATGAAAGATGGTCAGATATTTTTATTCTGTATTCTGATAATGTGGTATAATACTGACTTATTTTTAGATGCTAAAAACCAATGTTGAATTTCTGGAATTAATCCAGTTTGTATATATTTCTGTTTTTTTTTTTTTTTTTGCCAATATTTGTTTGTATGTTCATGTTTATGCCAGATTTTAAAGTGATAATGATGCTGTTCTCATAGAATGAGTTAGAAATTTTCTTCTCTTTTTCTACCCTCTGGAATAGTTTTTGAAAATTGATATTAAATATTTCTTAAATATTTGGAAGGAATAATTAAATTATAAAGCCATTTTAGCCTGGAGTTTTCACTGAAGATTTTAATTAAAGCTATAATTTGATAATTTGTGTTTCACTAGCAATTTCTTCATTTTTTAAAATCTTACTTTACATATTCAATGACATAGAAGGTGGGTTTTTAAAAACATCTTGTATACTTTTCATTTCTGTTATTATTATTATTTTTCTCTCACTGGTTTTCTTTCTCTTAAATCTCCCCAAACTGTTTTATTAGTATTTTCAAAATTGTGTTTTTTGGGTTGATCGTGTGGCCTGGTGGTTGAGGAGCCACATGGCCAATTGCATGGTTTCAGTCCCAGTCCTGGAAGCTTAAAAAATGCCTGTCTGTGTATACCCAGAATCCTGATAGGATGGAGAAGTGGAGAAGTGATTGCAGTGTGACCATACTCTTGTGTGGGGTATTTTCCTCCTCTCCCTCTCTGTCTCTTCTGGTGAGCACACACACCCTTTGGCTTATGAACAGCAATGAGAAAAAAAAATCACTGCTTTCGATTTTTTGGGGGGTGCTTTTTTGTATTTTATTAATTGATTTCTAATCTAACCTTAAATTTCCTACTGCCTTACTTTTACCTTTATTGGGTAATTTACTGAGATGAATACTTAAACCATGTAGTATCAATATTTATTATTTTTCTAAATATTCATTTAACGTTATAAATTTACATACTAGGTTTTTAAATGCGTCCCAGATGATTTAATATGATCTATGTTTATTATCTTTCTATTTGATTGATTTTTAAGAAATTTTTATTGTAACATTAACTTTGAATCAAATATTAAGGATTTTCTAATTACATCGTTTCTATTGATTTTTAATAATTCCAGTTGGTCAGAGGATACACCTGAAATTATTTCAGTACTTGGAAATTTGTCAAGACTTACTTCATGGTATGATATATTATTAGTTTTGGAAAATGCTCCACATCATCTCATGAGAAATGTGTATTCTCCAATTGTTGAGGACAGTGTTATGTTATATATGTTGTTAGGGTCAAAATTTTAAAAATTTGCTCTTCAAAACTCTACCCTACTGATATTATTGACTTCTAGCTTTAGTAACTACTGAAATCAATGTGTTAAAATCTATTTTGCTTATAATATTCTTTTTTTAAAATTCACTTTTATTATTATTATTTTTACATTCAATCCCTGTACATCTCTACAGCACACAAAATGGATTTTCTGAGCAGGAATACACTGAATATTAGTCCAGTCAAAATATTACCATATATTATCATCAGCAGATAATCTTCCATTTTTGTGTTCATTAAATATTTTGCTTCTTTTCCCCATATGATCTCCTTCCTCCCATCTCCCCCACTGTCCACACTCCTCCCACACTGTCTCTAGCATCCACAGTTGTTCTCCATGCCTTTACCCTCCAATCATTTAGTTTCTGTCATATAAATAATCAATCCAATTAAAAGATAGGGAAATGAGCTGAACAGACAGTACTCCAAGGAAGACATACAAACAGCCAAAAAAGCATATGAAAAAACGCTCAACATCCGTTATCATAAGGGAAATGCTAATCAAAACCACTTTGAGTTACCATCTAACCCCAGTCAGAATGGCTAAGATTAAAAAAAAAAAAAAAGAATGATAAGTGCTGGCAAGGCTGGAGTGAAAAGGGAACTCTCCTGCACTGTTGTGGGAATGTAAATTAGTACAACCACTGTGGAGAACAATACAGAGATTGCTCAAAAGCCTACAAATAGAACTACCATATGATCCAGAAATTCCATTTCAGAGTATCTACCCTAAAAATAGGAATACACTTAGATTTATAAGTACTTGCACATACATCCATGTTTATTGAAGCATTATTCACAATTGCTAAAACATGGAGTCAACCCAGATGTCCCAGCATAGATGAATGGATTGAAAAAGTGTGGCACATATACACTTTGGAATACTACTCAACCATCAAAACAAAACAAAACAAAACAAAGAGACCCTTGCATCTGATTGTAAGTGGACAAATATGGAAGATTTGTTGCAGAGTGAAGCAAGCCTGACTATGAAAGAGAAGCATTGTTTGTCCCTATTTAATATATACTGGATGTCTCCTTATAATCTTATAACCTTGACTTGAATCTACCTTCTCTTCTTGGCTACAGGTATAATTTGGGGCAATGCTAAATCCTTTTTATATTTATATTTAAGGTATCTCTCTCTCTTTTTATTTTTTTTTGGAGAGGTTTTTGCTATAGGGTGTGTGAGCTCACCAGAAAGACAGAGAGAGAAAGAGAGATAGAAAGCAAAAAATCATCCCCCAGTGGGGAATGGCCACGCCGCAATCCCTTCTCTAGCATTCTCCTCTCGGGATCTTGGGCATGCACGCACATGTGCCTGGTGTGAGTTTAAACCATTGGGTCTGGGACTTGCACTGTGGTCGGCTACATGGGACTTGAGTGACATAGTCATATGCTAACTGCTGGTCCCTTCTCTTTCTTTTTTATCCCCAAGCTTATTTATTTTACAGAGAAAGAGAGACAGGGACCCCACACTGCATTTTGCTCCTTATCTACTATCCTTCCATTCAGCCAGGATTACAGGTGCTTTGTGTGTTCAGGTTGACCAGGGAACTGAACACAGGGCCTTCCCATATGGCTCTGGTATCGCACAGTGGTGCCCTACCACCTGTTCCACTGCTGCTGGGTCTAAGGTGTGTCTTAATATTAAACTTTGTTTTATTTTAGCCACTTACCATAAACTTTCTTTTAGGCAGTATTTCATACATTTATATTTGATTGAACTATTGATATATTTCAACTTATATCACTTAGAATATTTTTTGATGTGTCGATGACAAATTTTTTCAGTTTTGTTTATCTGGGACTCTCATCATTTCACTTCATTTTTGAGGGATGCTTTCTCCTGGTATAGATATCTAGGTTGAAATAATTTTCTTTGAGCACTTTGATGATGCCATTTCATTGATTTTTGGCTTCCATAGTTTCTGTTTAAGTGTTATGAGATTTGCTTTATTCCTTTGAGGATAATATGTCCCTTTTTCTGCATCTTATTTTAAGATTTATACATTGGTCAAATTTCCCAGTTTCCTGAAGATTTGTAAAGCTCTACTACTCTTCTCAGATTCTGTAACTGATTTTGTCAGGCCTTTACCCATATCCATGAGATCTTTCTCTAATAATGAACTCAATCTACATATGAGAGAGATTCAATAAGTTTGTGAAAAATGTAAGTAAAGCACATTTTTATTTTGGTGTGAATATGTTTGGAAAAGCATGTGTAGTATTTTTATAATTTGCATTTTCCATGAACCCTTTTGAAGACCCTCTGTATATGTGCCTGGTGGATTTTTCTGAGATAGCTACTTTACCTGTTCATGTAATAGTGCTAAAAATGCTCAAGAATGAACTCCCCCCTACCCACCAATAATCCTTCAATAATGACTGACAGTTAATGGTGTATAAATAGGGCAGCACCACCACTTGTGAGAGAGAGAACTGTAGAC
>NW_006159850.1:12219254-12220621 GCF_000334495.1 Tupaia belangeri chinensis | reverse complement strand
TTTTGGGGGGTTTTTTTTTTTTTTTTTTTTGCGCTATAGGGCGTGTGTGCTCGCCAGACAGTCAGAGACAGAGAGACAGAAAGTGAGAAATCATCCCTCAGGGGGGATGGCCATGCTGCAATCCCTTTTCCTCCATTCTCCTCTTGGGATCTTGGGCATGCACGTACACGCACCTGGCGTGAGTTTAAGCCACCGGGTCCAGGACTCAAATTTCAGTAGACTATGTGGGAGTTAGACGACATAGTCATTACGCTAACTGCTGGTCCTCAATACTGTGTTTTTTTATTTTGAGAGGTTTTTGCTATAGGACGCGTGTGCTCATCAGAAAGAGAGAGAGAGACAGAAAGAGAGAAATAACCCCCAGGGGGGATGGCCACGCCACAATCTCTTCTCCATTCTCTTCTCGGGATCTTGGGTACGCACGCACACATGCCTGGCGTGAGTTTTAAGCCACTGGGTCCAGGACTTGAACCACAGTTGACTACATGGGAGTCCAGCGACATAGCCATTACACTAACTGCTGGTCCTGATATTGTGTTTTATATATCCTCTGCCTGAGTTTCCCCCGCGGGATTATTATTATTTGCCTTAGGGCATGTGTTTTCACAGAGAGAAACAGTGAGAGAGGAAGTGAGAAATCACCCTCCATAAGGGATGGCCATGGTGCAATCCGTTTTCCTTCATTCTCCTTCTAGGATTTTTGGGCACACACGCACACATGCCCAGCATGATTTTCAAGCCTCCAGGTCCAGGACTCAAATTGCAGTCAGTCATGTGGGAGTCCTGTGCTTTAACCACCATGCCATCTGCTGGGCCTGGGATTAGCTGGTTTAATAAAATATCTTCCCTTCTTTGCTTCCCAAATAAACCACTTTTCTCAAATCCTCATCTCAGAATCTGGGGTTACTCTAATCCCAGGAGAGCACAAATGTCCTGCCAGGAAGGGGAACATGTAGGTCAGGTCATCAGTGGATCCTTAGCTCAGGTCTGTCTCAGTGAGTCCAAAGGTTTCATGACTGCATCCTGGGAAATCCTCTAGTTCCTTAGCACATACTCAAGATGCATATATTTATCATTTGGCAGAAGTCTTGCATTGGATACCCAATTTATAGAAAAGACAAATGGAAGCACCTGAAATTCCTCTCTAGGTAAGAGGCTCGAAGTATCTGAGAAGCCATAATGCATTTGAGGGAAATGGCCAGTCACTGCCAACCCACAGAATTAAACAAGGCAGGTTTGGTGGTATATATCGTATCTTCATTTAACTAATCTAGGGCCTGGAAACACCAGATAGATTGTGGAAAATGACGAAGACCCCCCCCCCCCAAAAATTCAACCAAGCAAACCCACCGCCCCCACCCTCCCAG
>NW_006159850.1:12193297-12218534 GCF_000334495.1 Tupaia belangeri chinensis | reverse complement strand
GCCCCCCCCCCCCCCCATAATTTTAACCAAGCAATACCACCGATCACTACTGCTTCGGTGCAATTGTCAACACAGCGATAAGGAAATTAGTGGTAACCCTATAGACCCACTGAAAGTGTCATGGTGATCCCAAGAATATAGAATGAAGAGTGGGAGAAGGGATGGTGTTTCATTGTCATCCCTAATGATCCACTTAAGGAATTTGTGCTTCAGTTCCCAGAAGAGAGATCTTTCTACCAGGCTGCATGGCTAGAGTTCTATAAAAGCTAAAATTATTGCTCTCCCTTAGTCATTCTGGGCCCTATCACAGGGGTACGGGGCATTTTGAGAAGTCACTGCCCTGTTGGTGGAAATGGATCATTATCATCCTAGGGGTATAGAGTTGCTACTACATAACAAAGGCAGGAAAGTTCACTGTTGCTTCCCTAAGCAGTGGTGAGCAGAATGGGTATTAGCAGGAAGCATGGCCTGACAAGAGGATGTAAGTAACCAGGGTATCAGAGCCCTCAAGGACAAAGACCTTCTTTACCCCAGATCATCAGCAGAGCTGGCCAGTTATAAGGGGAGTCTCGATTGAATGGTCGATGAGATAGTGATGATCAGTTACGATTTTTAATGAAACCTCAATGAAGCATGTCCCCTGCTCCTCTAGTATGTTGATTGAAAAGACAATTAACCTTGACAAAGTGGTGATAAGATGGTGCAAACTGAACTTGGGGCATGAGCTGTTTTGAGTATTCTCAGGGACTGACTGTAGTGGATACTGTCGGTACCCCTCATAAACCCCAGAGCTCACCATAACTCTGTGCTCTGGAAAATTGACAGCTGTCAGTATCTATATCTTTATGCTTGATGGCTTTTACTATTGTTGAAGGCCATTCTTCCTGTTTCCATAGAAGGCTAGAAGTGCTGCGGCATTAATGGACATCCTAAGGAATATTCTTCAACCAATGCCCAATAGGAAATAGTGTACAAATACTCCAGCATCTTCAGCCCTAGAATGGAATGCATTTGAGGTTTGTGCTCTACACCATTTTCCACAGTTACTCCAAGGGTAAGCTATAGCTATCCCTTGTCCCCTGCTTAATAGGGCACACCTGATTGGCTGCCTCCTGTCAGTTTCCAATTTTCCCTTGTTCCTGCATCTTTCAAATGAACTCCTTATGCTAGGTTCTTTCTCCCAAGGTCTGCTTCCGGAGAAGTACAAACTAAGACAGACTTGTAATCATCACCTTTTACTAGGTTTTTCTGCCTCTTGGTCACTGCTTGGGAATTATAAAATGCCTTAGGGGTAAAAAGCACTTCTAAATATCAGGCTCAATTCTCTGCTCTTCTTTTCTCCCTGAGTTCTTGACTCTTCAGGTCCTTAACTGATTTGATAGCTCTCTGATGTCTTCAGACTTAAAAATGTACCTAGCTATTACAGTTGTTCTCAGTGGGATAGCTGGTTCAACATCACTGATAGCAGAAATCAATTTCTTCCACGAATCCATATGTGAATTAAAGAAACTTTAATGAGAACCAAAAGCAGTTACCGCCTTCTTCCATGACATTTTGAAAACTCAAAAAACATTTTAAAAATGTAACATTTCAGTCTTGAAGAAGTGAAAAATAACCAAGCCAAGCTCAAGGCAATCTCCCATTGTAACTCCTTCAGTCACCTTTGATTCCTTGTTTTCTGCCAATCTCTACATATTTTGGGGTAGTTTCTTTGCTCTTATTTTATAAGAAGGAATTGACTTTTAGATTTGCTATTGTTTTCATCTCATGCTCAGGGAGTAATTATCTGGCTTTCAAGGATCATTCACTCATTCCTTTGGGGGTAAGGGAGCAAGTATGAAACATTCATTTCCCCTTCATTTTCTACCAGTAAATATAGTTCAAGAGCGGCACAGTGAGGCATTTTGCATGGAAAGAGAGGCATTAAGGGAATGAAAAAGTGCTTGTTTGAAGAGTTCACCATTAAGACTCATTCTGTAGATTAATAGAGGCATCACCAGTCTCTAGGGTTAGCAAGTCAACAACTTCATGAAAATTAAATTTACATAAAAATGTGGGAAAATGAATAACTTTTCAGTCTTCAATGGTAGTAGGTCAAAAAGCCACATCCCCATTGCATTTGGAATTCTGTTTTACAGTGGCTTTTACTGTGACCTATTTTCCAGCCTTCAGTTTATTGACTTGCTTAAGGTTCTTCCATGAACCAATGGGTTTCTTTGTAACATTCAGTTCCATCCGTTCAGGAAGCTGTGCCTGTAAGATGTGCCACAGATTACGTGCACCATCTGACCTGCCATTTAGTGACTGCTGTGCAGTTTGATTCTTGAAGGATGATAAATTCTGCCTAATGAATTCTCTCTGTGTTAAGGAGTACATGCAGCATTGGTATCATCTCATTTACTGGCATAGGAAATGCCCTCTTACAATTGCTTGCATGTTAGGGAAAAATAAGGGGGAGGGTAGAAGGAATTGTCTTATTTATCACAAGGACAAATCACAGTCTGAATATTTATCCCATAATATTAAAAAAAATAAAAAAGTCCCACTTTTATCTTCATGCCAATTAAATATAATAATTTTTCTATTTCTGAGGAAGAATATAATTGGCTGATACCATATTTCTTTCTTTCCCCTAGGAAGTACCACTCTGAGTTCAAGGGGGTATGAAAACATTACCTTACCCCCCTGAGGTGAAGCATCTAAAATGCTATTAGACTAAAATCTAACGTGTAAAAACAAAGTAAAGGGAACAAGCCCACGCTTTTAAAAATTGATGTTCCTCTTTCTTAGCTTGTGTTTTTCTAAGCATTCTACCTAATCCTGAATTAGTACTCTTGCTCTAAACTTGATAATTCCTTGGGGAAAAAATGTACAATAACTTTTATTATAATTCTTGTCCACCACTTAATTGTGTGCACTTAACTGGTACATGCAACTCGAAGCAACTTAAACTCTGAAGCAGAATCTAAACTGCATGCTTCCCAAGATGGTGGTGATCTTTTCTATATTTTTCTTGGTGGTGAGATGACCACCAACTGCAGCTAGCAGAGCTAGTCAAAGAACTGTTTTAACATGACCAGAGTAACTTTTTTTAAGCAACCCCCTGCCCCGGTAGGAACATAAAAATTAGTATTTTTTCATGTATATATTACGTGAGATAACTTATATGTACCAGGTGTTCCTTCTAAATATCATGTACAATTTTCAATATATTTATTATTCATTCAAAATATATAGAAATCTTATGTGCTAAGACTGCTGCTAAGTGGTTGGTTTAAAAAGATGAGCAGTAGTTATGCAGATGGACCGCATCAGTAAGATCCCAGGTTCACGTCCTGGGACTTCCCTGAGTGTAAGCTTGCTGGTGATCCAGGCTGAGACCAGGGTGGGTCACGGTGTGAAGACCCTGTTGCAGGTGCCTGTCTTTCTGATTCTCTTTCTCATGGGAGAAATAAATGAATAAACCTAAAAAATAAATATATTAAAAAATGACTTACTTTCACAGAACTGGCTGAACACTGATCATTTTAACATCTAAGTCACATATTTCGTAAGTGCCTTTCCAAAAATGAGTGCCAGATTTAGAGCTAGAAATTTGTGTTACACTACATGTCTGCAGAGTAGTCTAATTATGAACACCATGTTATGCAATTTCTGTAAGCTACTGTTAAATATTAATTTCCAAAGAATGCTAGAATAGAAAATATAACTTACACTACCCTGGGATCAAGATAAATTTTTGTTATTTTATACAATAGCGAAATAACAATAACCTAGAAGCAAGAGTTAATGTAACATGTTACTTTGATCCTAAACATAATTTTTCCTCCTTTAATATTCTCTAAATGTTACAATGTATTCTAAAAACATTCTATTCTTGAATTTCACTATCTCTTGAGGTGCTGCTATTTTTATTCTAATTTTACAAAGGAGATTGAGCAGAGAGTCTAAGGTCACCTGACCAGCATGTGGCAGTGTCATCATTCGATCTCTGCACCTGAAAGCCTCTTGTTTTATGGTCAAGATTATTTGGAATTCACATACGGATTTTTATTTCAGCTTATGTATTATATAGCTTTATGATAAATTATAGCCAAGGAACATACTATTACTTACCTCAAAAGCCCATCAAAATGCTTAATTGCACTTTGAGTGGGAGGGCATCTCTTACACTGATATTGCCCCTGAGTTTGGTTCATGTGCAAGGGAAAAGTGAAAGAGAGAAATGAGATGTTTGGTAGCTGAAAGTGAATCAGTTCTTTGAGGTCATTTGGGAGATCAGAGAAATATAGTTTAATCTACAGCTAGCCACCTATTTTTTTTTTTTCCCAAGCACCACATGCAGACATCAGTAAGACTGGGGATCTTTCTGAGGTTTCCTGGCTGGCCTAAAGCAATAGAAGGGAGAGAAGAGAGTGACTCATGAGCAAAAGGAAGGAGTGAAGAAGTGGCACGATGGGGGGAGTGAGAACGGAGAGAAGGATGGACAAAAAGATGCATGTGGAGACACGTGGCTCCGAGACACCAGAGCGCCTGTCGGATCTCTGGCAGCTACCCATCTGTCAATAACTCCCTTCTGCCGTGGTGAGGAGGGAGAGAATTCACTGCCAGCTCCGTTTCTTCTACTCCCATATTGCTCTCTCGGGTTGGGAGAGGTGAGCCATTTGTTGCAAATGCATGATGAATTTCATTAAGTATTCACAACTGCTGTTAACATCACTGGAGAACTGCAAAATAGAAACTCAACATGCCCAGAACAGGTTTGACACACAGAGTAAAGATGTGAAATTTGCCAGAAATTAAAAGCTGTGCTGGTAAATTCAGGTCCTTCATGATTCTTTTTTTTTTTTTTTTCCTCCTGAGTAGAACATGATTTTATTGAAATAATGACAGTTACATGTTTTATTAATGTGGTTTTTAGACAGGCTCTATAACATGATCTCATCATAAAATCCTGGAAGGTAATGGATTTATCATTCAATGAGTTAATGCAGTAGAAAGTGCTTCGTAGCCTAGAAAGCACTAAATAAATATTAGTTGTTGTAATCAGCATCTGCTTGACATTTTGACTTACAGATTTCTTTTTAAAATCTAAGTTGATTTTGTCTCGGAACGGTTTTACATTTACAGAGAAGTTGTGAAAGCACAGACTTCCCACATCCCCCACACCTAGTTTCTCCTGATTGTACAGTGACTGTCAGTAAGGAGCCAACATGGATCTATTATTGAATGTCGGTGTTTGACTCCGATTTCCATGGTCTTTCTCTAATGGCCTTTTTGCATTCCAGGATGCCATCCAGGACACCATACTACATTTATTTCGAATGTGTCCTTAGGACCCTCTTGGCTGTGACAGTTTCTCATACCCCTCCCCCCTTTTTCTGATGACCTTGACGGTTCTGAAAAGCACTGGTTAGGTATTTTGTGGAATGTCCCACTTTGGGGATTGGTCCACTATCTGCTTCTTCTCACGATCCTTCTCAGGAAGTCGTCCTTCCTCTCTCACTCACTCATCCACTTATGCATCGGTACAGACTCATCCATATGTATTTTTAATTCTGTGTTTTAATCCAGCAAGTTTTTTTTTTTTTTTTTTTTGGAGAGATTTTCACAATAGGGCGCGTGCACTCACTGAATAGACAGAGACATAGAGACAGAAAGCGAGAAATCACCCCCCATGGGGGATGTTCACGCCACAATCCCTTCTCCTCCATTCTCCTCTCGGGATCTTGGGCATGCATGCACACGCGCCCGACGTGAGTTTTAAGCCACCGGGTCCGGGACGCGAACCGCGGTCGACTACGTGGGAGTCCAGCGACATAGCCATTACACCAACTGCTGGTTCCCAGCACAGTTTTGTTTTATTTCTCAAATTATTCCAGCGTTGGAAACCATTTATGTCAGCTCTTACCTCCCTCTGACACACCACCTCACTGGGTGGGTGTGTGTGTGTGTGTGTGTGATATATCACATTACTGGGTAGTGAAGTTTGATGCCCAGCAGATGAACAGAAGGTCCTAACATTAAAAATTTTTAATTTAAAAAATATCCATCTCAGACATATCAAAGTACTTACAGGTAAAATTTTGTGATATCTATAATTTATGTTGATACACTTCAGTCTAAAAAAGGGAGGACAAGTGATAAAACTGGTAAAATGATTACTTTAGAAACTGTTTTGAGTACATGAAAATTCATTATTCTATATTTTACTGTATGATTGAAAATTGACATAATGAATAGTTTTAAAATGTAACAAGCTCATTATTATTCATTATCGATGGGTCTACTGGGGACAGCATGTCAGAATCTATTTGGGCCTTAAATTGTTAAATTTAGAGAATACAACAGTAACAACAGGTACCCACTTAAAGTAAGGAGTCCTATAATACACTTTTTTTTTTTGGAGAAGTTTTTGCTATAGGGCGTGTGCGCTCGCCAGACAGACAGACAGAGAGAGACAGAAAGCAGGAAATCACCCCCCAGGGGGGATGGCCATGCCGCAATCCCTTCTCCTCCATTCTCCTCCTGGGATCTTGGGCACGCATGCACACGCGCCCGGTGTGAGTTTAAGCCGCTGGGTCCGGGACTTGAACCGCGGTCGACTACGTGGGAGTCCAGCGACATAGTCATTACGCTAACTGCTGGTCCCAAGGAGTCCTATAATACACTTTTATACAAACTCTTCCATGGGTTACGATGGCAGGCCAACCAAGTAACTGCTATTGGCCCTGATTTCCACAGTCGGAAGTAGCTGAGTTTGGACTTGAACAGTCGCCTATTCACCTCAAAATCCAGGGTTAGCCCATTACACATTTTTCTTTTTCTTTTTCTTTTTTTTTTGGAGGGTTTTTTGCTATAGGATGCGTGTGCTCACCAGAAAGACAGAGAGAGACAGAGAGACAGAAAACGAGAAATCACCCCCCAGGGGGGATGGCCACGCCACAATCCCTTCTCCTCCATTCTCCTCTTGGGATCTTGGGCACGCACACACATGCGCCCGGCATGAGTTTTAAGCCACCGGGTCCGGGATGCCAACCACAGTCGACTACATGGGAATCCAGCGACATAGCCATTACGCTAACTGCTGGTCCCTACTTTTCTGATACACTCTTGCCTCCCATACTAATGACCACTTTTACTGAATATATACTACTTGTCAAACATTTTGTTAACTGTCATACAGAATGAGCAAGTGTCCAACTAAAAAGTACTTTTTATGCTTCTATTACTATGGTCGTAGAGTTGTCCTAGTTTATTCCGTTAATGGGGTAAAATGCATTAATTGATTTTTAATAGCTTTATTTGGGTAAATTGATGTATAATTAACTGCACATATTTAAAATTCACAATTTATTAGATTTTAATATATGTATGCACCTGTGAAACGATCACCATAATCAGGATAATTACTGTTTCTATCACCCCCAAAAGTTTCCTGATGCTCTTCCTGTCCGCTTCCCATTCTTGTAACCACTCATCTGTTTTATGTCACAGTAGATTAGCGTACAGTTTCTAGAGCAATGGTCAGCAAACAATGGCCTGTTGGCCAAATCTATCCTGACCATCTGTTTCTGTAAACAAAGTTTTCCTGGAACACAGCCACACGCATTTGTTTACCTGTTGTCTGTGGCTGCTTTCACCCTACAACAGAAGAATACAGTTATGACAGAGGCTTCACGGCTTGCAGAGTCTACTAAAATACGGCCTTCGCCTTTCCAAAAATGTTTGCCAACCCCTGTTCTGGAGCTTTGTATGCAAGAACCACACTGTTGGTACTTCTTTGTAGGGTTTCCTTCATCCCACGATTATTTATATATTCCTCCCGTTCATGGTGTGCGTCAGTGCTTCATACTTCATTCTATTATAAGGATACGCCAACATTTTATTATCCATCCACCTGTTGACACACATTGAGTCATTTTCAGTTTTAGGTGACTACACATAAACCTGGGTAAGTATTTAAGTTCCAAGTCTTTTTTTGATTTTTTTTTTGAGAGGTTTTCGCTATAGGGCGCGTGTGCTTGCCAGAGAGAGACAGACAGAAAGCAAGAAATCTCCCCTTCAGGGGGGATGGCCACGCCGCAATCCCTTCTCCTCCATTCTCCTCTCGGGATCTTGGGCATGCACACACACGCGCCCGGCATGAGTTTTAAGCCACCTGGTCCGGGATGCGAACCACGGTTGACTACATGGGAATCCAGTGACATAGCCATTACGCTAACTGCTGGTCTCAGTCCAAGTCTTCTTTTATGTTTTGTTTTTTGAAAGATTTTTGATATAGGGTACATGTGCTTGCTAAAGAGACAGAGAGACAGAAAATGAG
This sequence comes from Tupaia belangeri chinensis, assembly GCF_000334495.1. NCBI lineage: Eukaryota > Metazoa > Chordata > Mammalia > Scandentia > Tupaiidae > Tupaia > Tupaia belangeri. The sequence continues at coordinate 12,210,208 of NW_006159850.1, read as the reverse complement.
AAATCACCCCCCTGGGGAGATGGCCATGCTGCAATCCCTTCTTCATTCTCCTCCCAGGATTTTGGGCACACATGCACACAGGCCTGGTATGACTTGCAAGCTTCTGGATCCAGGACTTGAACCATGGTCAGCCATGTAGAAGTTCAGCAGTGTAAACATTATGCCATCTGCTGATCCCAAGTCCAAGTCTTAAAGTGAGTCAATTCATTCTTTGGAGAAAATGCACACACACATGCACACACAGAGAAATGGAGTGTGGCCAGCAGTATTTAGAATTCCAATTTCTCCACATCCTTCCTAACAACAGATAGGGTGAACTTAAAAAATTTTCGTCATTCTAGTAGATGCATAGTGGTGTTTTACTGTGATTTAATTTGATTATCCCAGTGACTAATGATGTTTACCACATTTTCCCATGAACTATCCAAAACCTTTGCAATTTTTCGTTTTCATATTTCTGATTTTGAAGGTCCTCTGTATAACCTAGAAACAAATCCATAATTAAATACATAGTTTGTAAATATTTTCTCCTTGTTTGTGACTTGTCTTTTCATTTTCTTAGCAGTGTCATTCGATGATGAAAAGTCTTAGTGTTCATGAATTCCAATTTCTTATTTATCACTAATTTTTCTTCTTCTAGTTCAAATATGTTGTTGATACACTAGTAACTTTTTCATTTCATTTCACTTGTAATTTAGAACTTTGAAGTTTCCATTTGATTCCTTTTCACTATTTCTGCCTCCTTATTAATATTCTCTATTTACTGAATTATCGTTAACCACACTTTTCCCCCTTAATCTCTTAAGCATGCTTTCCTTTAATTCTTTGCACATTTAAAAAAATAGCTGTTTTTTTTTGAGAGGTTTTTGCATGCCCTCACCAGAGAGACAGAGACAGTGAGAGGGAAAGTGAGAATCATTCCAAGGGTGGGAGGATGACCATGCTGCAATCCCTTCTCATCCATTCTCCTCCTGGGATCTTGGGCACACATGTGCACATGTGTCCTGTGTGATTTTTCAAGCCCACTGGGTGTGGGACTCAAACCTCCATTGGCCATATGGGAGTCCAGTCACGTAACTGCTAGGCCATCTGCTGGTTACAAAAATAACTGTTTTTTACAGCCTTGGTTTGATTAGTCCAGAGTCAGAGACCCCTCAGACAGTGTATGGATTGCTACTTTCCTCAATATGGGTCACATATATATATATATATTTGTATTATCATGTAATTTTCTTTTAAAAATTGGACATATTATTGAGTTGTTGGAAAAGTCATGATGCGTTTTTGCAGAGAGAAATATAGAAAAGCATGTCATGACTCTCCCAATGACTCAATATGTAACAGATCACAGCCATTCTGATTGTTCCTGTCCCACGTTAGGTGGGTGGATTTTTATTTATTTATTTTTCTTTGTTGTTGCTGTTTTGTTTTTTTTCATTTGTTTAGTGACTTTCCTGGGTTATGTTTTTGCTGAGCCCTTCACACCCCATTCCAGAATGGCTGCCCCCTTTATGTCCTCTTTTAAGAGGTGATGCTGTCGGCCCATAATTACCTCATTTTCTCCACTAAATTCCCCCTTTCCGAGACTTGCCAGCTATAACTTTAGCTTTTCTTTGCAACGTTAAAAAACTTACTTATGTTGTATGACTGTCACTAGAGCTTTTGTACTATGTTTACAAATTACTTTACTCATATCAAACATATTTACCATTTTTCTGTCAGCATGGCAGTTGCTGAATTAGGAGTGACACCTCAAACAGACCAGACCATTTCTCTCCTGGAATTCATATTTTGTCTTTCAAGACGTAAATTACACATACAATAAATAGATAAAATATGTGTAAAAACTATCAGTACTTTTAAGTAAAAGAAGAAAAAACCCCAGCATGCTAAAAGAGTTACCGGGGTGGTGGAAGAGAAGGACTGTGTTTGAGAGAGTAAAATCCTTTTGAAAGGTGCTAGTTCCGCTGCAGTATGAATGATGAGAAGGAGCCTGATGTGATAACCTGGAAGAAGAGTGTTTCAGGCACAGAGCCCCAAGGACAAATATTTTTAAGATGCCTAGTAAAGGCATGTAAAATGATCGACCTGGAACTTAGGCGAGGTGTCTAGCAGTAAGCCAGAGCAAAGGTGAAATAAATAAGGTCAGAAACTGCTGCACGTATTGGAAAATAAATCACTATTATTTATCTGAGTGTGAGTACGTAAGTAGCTTTTGTTGCAGAGCTCAGTAGAATGCCAGGATCGCATGTCTCTTTTTGAAATTTCAATAACCCAATTTGGTTTCCACTTAATGGAGAAAATTCCTAACTTTCAAATGGATGCTTCTTTTTTTTAATATATATATATTTTCGATTCTCCCTCTTTATATACTACCTATTTATTTATGTATGTATTTATTTATTTATTTATAGAGAGACTTTTTTTTTCTTTTTTCTTTTTTTGCTATAGGGTGCATGTACTCGTTGGAGAGACAGAAAGCGAGAAATCACCCCTGAGAGGGGATGGCCATGCCGCAGTCCCTTCTCTGTTCTCCTCTTGGGGTTTTGGGCATGCACATACACATGCCTGGTATGAGTTTTAATCCACTGGGTCTGGGATTCAAACTGCAGCTGACTATGTGGGAGTCCAACGACATAACCATTATGCCATCTGCTGGTCCCCTACCAATTTGTTTTTATATACCCAAACTAGATATTTGAACTACTAGATTGATAGAAAAGAACTAAGCTAGAATTAAATTTACTAATTTATTTATTTTTTGCCAGAGGGCATATGCAGAGACAGAGAGAGAGGGAAGTGAGAAAGCATCCTCCAGGGGATGCTTCTTCATTTTTCATCCCTTCTCCTTTATTTCTTCCTTTTTTTGGGGGTGATTTTTGGCACACGTGCCCATATGTCTGACATGTTTCTCGAGTTGCTGGGTCCAGGACTCAAACTGAACAGTTGGCCATGTGTAATCCAACTTCTTAACCACCACACCATGGGCTGGCCCTAAAACATAATTTTGTTATTTTGTTTTAGATTAACTGATAGGTAAGTTTCTCATACTGTCCAGATGTTTCATAACAGAGATGGATTGACACAAACATTGAACTTTGGTTTTTCTCTTACCTACTGAATGAGGTTAGGGAACCTTAATATGAGGAAAGAAACTTTCTTATTTTAAGTGTGTTATGGCCTTTGATACTGAAGCCTGGTTAAGAGTTAGAATTCAGTATTCTTAGTTTTCAAAGCCTGATTTTATAACAGCTAAACACCAGCCATAGGACTTATAAATCATATGACTATCAAAGCATATGACAGCCATGGTGAATTATAGAGACCAATTCTGACCTTAGTTTTTAATAAACTTAGAAATAAAAAGAAGAAAACATCTTCCTCTCAGATATAAAAAATATATATGTAAGCAGGATCTCAGATAATGAGTTACTACTTTAGTTTGGACATTAATAGAAGACATAAAGAAAAAAGAATGTCATCTGTCATGAAAACATTTCACAATTTTGTACGGAGTCCCCACTAGCTAGAAAAGAGAAGAAAATGAACTTCAAACACAAAGAGATTTCCTTATGCATTTGGCTACTCAGGAAACATTGCAGGGCTGACGTTGTAGTGCAGTGGTAATGCATCCCCCAAGAAAAGTTGGAGCTCACGTGGTGAGATGGCTCAGATTGCCAGGCCTGGTTAGCCTGGAACGTATGCCCAAGACCCAACGGACTGTAGGACTGAAGAAGCAGGATCATGGCCTACCAGACCCTGCAGAGGATGCTCACCTCTCTCAATCCCACTTTCACATGCACACACACACACACAAAGCTCTATCATGCGTGCCCAAGATCCCAAGAGGAGAATAGAGGAGAAGGGATTGTGGTGTGGCCATCCCCCCTGTATCTCTTGCAAGCACATGCACCCTATAGCAAAAACCTCTCCTGATTTATTACCCATTAAAAAATGGAAATGAAACAAATATTCATCCTCCATGAAAATGGTGAAACCTGAAACATGTAAACTATAAAAAGAATGCTCAGGAAAATAAATGCATATTTAAAAACAAAGGAAGACATACTTAACAGATAAAAGTCTGTTTAAAACTATTTTCCACCATCTCCCCTTCTTTGTGTTGTATACTGTCTGCAGTACAAGTTCCATCTTACTAAAAAAATGAATTATGGGATGACCCCATAGCTCGCTAGGTAAGGGAGCCAGATCCCACGTGGCTGAACATGGTTGGAATCCCAGTCCAGGTGACTTGAAAAACATGTTGGGCACATGTGTGTGTATGCCCAAAATTTTGATGGGAGGGAGGCATGGAGAAAAAAGGATTGTGGCCTGACCACACCCTATTGAGGGGTGCTTTGTCCCTGTCTGGTGACCATATAACACTCTCTGACAATTAAAACAGTAAGTGCCCACTTAAGAGTACTACCACATAAAAATAAGTATGCCTTTTATGTTCATACATAAATATGATCTGGGAATTAAACAAGTAAAAGACACTCATATAAATAGGACATACAGGGAAACGTTTGCAGAGTATTACATCCCTCAGAGAATGACTTTTGTTTTATAATCAATGATAATGGCATTACTTAATCTAAAAGAATGAACAATTACATAATATTAAATGTATGATAAATATTTCAAATCTCCAAGTGTAATTTTTTTTCCTTTTAAATAGACTTTATTTTTTTTTTAGAGGAGTTGTAGGTTCACAGCAAAATTGAGCAGAAACTACAGAGCAACAGGATCACTCCCACACCCTACGCAGCCTCGCTCATTGTCAGTATCCTGTACCAAATTGCTGCAGTTGTTACATCCGATGGACTTAGACTGACCCATGTTAACATGCGAAGGTCATAGTTTCCATTAGGGCTTCCTCTTGGTGTTGTATGTTCTATGGGTTCTGATAAATATATAATGACATGTGTCCATGGTTACAGTATCATGTAGAACAGTTTCATGCCCCACAAGTCCATTCCCCACATGTCCATTTCTCCCTTCCCCTGACTCCTGGCATCTACTGACTTTTCATTGTCTCTCTAATTTTTGCCATCTCCCAAGTGTCATATAGTTGGAATCATGCAGTATGTGGCCTTTTTAAGTTGGTTTCATTCGTTTAGCAATATGAACTTAAGTCTCCTCTATGTCTTTTCATGGCTTGAGAGCTCAAGTCTTTTTAGTACTGAATAATATTCCATTGTCTGGACAAATCATAGTTTATTCATCTACGAAAGGCCATCCTCTTTGCTTCCAGGTTTTGACAGTGATGAATAAAGCTTCTGTAAACCTACCTGTGTAGATTTGTGTGTGACACAACCTTTCATCTCCTTTGGGTAAAATACCAAGAAGTGTGATTGCTGGGTTGTATGGTGAGGGTATGTTTCATTTTGTAAGAAACTACAAATAGTCTTCCAAAATGCAAACCACCAGACTTCCGACGGCATTTCACATTCCCATCAGCAACGAGTGCCAGTTCCTGTTGCTCCACATCCTTGCCAGCATCTGGTGGTGTCAGTGTTCTGGATTTATAAGTGTGTAGTGGTAAGTTGTTTTAATTTACATTTTCTTTATGACATATAATATAGAGCATCTTTTCATATGCTCACTTGCCATCTATATGTCTCTTTTTTTAAAAAAAAATTATTAGAAAGCACATGTGCTTGTGCGAGAGAGACAGAGAAGGAATTGAGAAGGCACATCCCATGGAGAATAGTCATACCACAATCCCTTCTCCTCTAGTTCTCCTTTCGAGATTTTGGGTACACACACACACACACACACACACAGCCTGTTTTTTAAGCTGTCAGCTCTAGTATTTGAACAGTATATTCAGCCATTGGGGATCCAGCTGTTGAACCAGCATGCTACCAGTTTGCCCTATTGTTGAATTTTTAAATTTTTAAAAATCTTTTTGAGAAGTTTTTGCTATAGCGTGCATGTACTTGCCAGAAAGACAGAGAGACAGAAAGCGAGAAATCAGCCCCCCACGGGGGATGGCCATGCAATTCCTTTTCCTCCATTCTCCACAACTCGAGCCACCATCGACTACATGGGAGCCCAGAAACATAGCCATTACGCCAACTACTGGTCCCCTCTATTGTTGAGTTTGAAGAGTTCTTTGTATATGTTGAATAACAGTCTTTTTCCAGACACATATTTTACAAATATTTATTTCCCAGTCCATGGCTTGTATTTTCATATACTTGACATTGTCTTTTGCAAAACAGGTTTTTAATTTTAATGAAGTCTGGCTTATCAATTATTTTGTCATGGATCCCGCCTTTGGTGTCATACCTAAAAAGTCACTATCATGTCCGAGTTCATACAGATTTTCTCCCATGTTATTTCTGGGAGTTTTATACTTTTGAAGCTTAAAATTCATAATCCATTTGAGTTCATTTGTGAAGCATGTAAATCTGTCTTCATTTTTTATTACATGTGGACATTCAGTTGTTCCAGCACCTTTTGTTAAAAATATTATCTTTTTTCCATGGTATTGCCTTTGATCTTTTGTCAAAGAGCAATTGACTATACGTGGGTCTGCTTCTGGGTTCTCTCTTCTTCTCCATTGATCTACTTATCTCTTCTTTTACCAATACCTCACTTTATATGATAGCTTAATAATAAGTCTTGAAGTTGGGTAGTATCAGTCCTCTGATTTTGTTTTCCTTCGACGTCGTATTGGTTATTTTGGGTCTTTTGCACATAAGCTTGAAAAGCAATTTGCTGATATACACAAAAAATTGCTTGGAATTCTGATTGGTTCAAATATATTATTTTTCAAGTGTTTCTATCAAGAGCTGAGTAAAGTTCAAATATTGCAAATTGTTTAAATGTCTTTAAGTCTCTTTTAATCTATGAATGCTGCCTCCATATATCTTTCCATCCAATTTATTTATGGAAGGAGCTAGTCATTTATTTTGTAGAATTTCCCATAGTCTCAATTTTGAACAGTGCAAATTTCTGGTGACATTTAACACGTTCCTCTGCTGTGTTTCCTATAGAATGGAAGTTAGAGCTATAGAAGTGAAGAGATTCCAGTTCGAAATTTGGAGCATAATTATGTTATAAATGGCCTTGTTTGCTTCCATTGAAGTTATGCAGTATCTCTTTCTCTCTCTCAGCTGCCACATATAAAATAGTGATAGTCTAATTTCACTGATAATTTTTTTTTTCTTTATAATAATATAGAATTGCTTCCTTAGAATCCTTCAAAAGACAAATTTATTAAGATACAGTTTACCAGCAGGTGGTGTAGTAGGTAAGTTGCTAGCCTCCATATGGCTGACTGCACTTTGAGTCCCAGACCTGATAGCTTGAAAATGTCAGGCTTGTGTGCGTGCATAACCAAAATCACAGGAGGAGAATGCAGGAGAAGGGATTGTGGCATGGCCATTCCTCGAGGTGGTGATTTCTCACTTTTCTTCTCCCTCACTGTCTCTGTCTCTCTCCTCTCTGATGAGTACACATGGTCTATGGCAAAAACCTTAAAGAAAAGATATAGTTTATCACTAATCATGGAAATAGCAATGTCTTAAACTTCATTAATCAATGTTTTAAGAAGCTTTTTGTCATTAACTTCTAAAATTCATGTAATGAATGTTGTAGAACTTAAAAATTTTTTCCCTGAGTTTATAACACTAAAACTAGAACAAAAAGGGAATAGAAATGCTCAAAAACTGTTAGAAAAATTAAAACTCAAGTAAAGGTTTTTGACAAAAAATTATTTAGTCCTGCATAGTTTGATCAGTGAGCTTGTACAGGCATTTAATGAAGAAATGCTGCAATTCCTATGTCAATTATTCCCTTCATGAGAAGAAGAAATGCTCCTGAATCTACAATATCCTTGATGCCAAAACCTGACAAGAACATTATAAGATAGGTGAATTACATACCATTAGATTTATAAACATGAATGTAAAGTTTTAAAATTGTTATAAAAAATCCAGTGACATATTAAACACACACTTACATGTGTAAAACACAATAGATCATGAACAAGCAAGGTTTATTCCAGGAATAAGGAGTTGATTTAGCATTCTGAAATCAATAAATATAATTCAAGCATTAGCAGAATAAATGAGAAATGTGAAATTCTCATTTCAACAGATGAATAGAGATTATTTGATAATTCCATACTTTGATAATTACATACTTACTTACTTACATATCTACTAAGTGTCTGGAACATTAGCATACTATAAATGGAAGGAAACTCTCTTAGTACTACAAAACCCACACAGTCATTAGTGTTCAAATACTGAACGCTTTCATTCTGAGAAAGAGAATAAAACAAGGAGAACTGTTATTATTACTTCTATTCAACCTCATAACATAGGGCTGAGCCAATTCAGTAATGCAGACATCAAGTGAACAGAATAGGGACAAGGAAGAGAAAAACTGTCATTACTCATAGTAACTATGACTATGCTCATAGAGATTATTTAAAACATCTTAGAATGTACTGATATTTGACTGTCTCTAAAATATAAAATAATGTTATTTGCTATCGACAAAGTTGCAAAGAAGGTAAAATAATCTCTTTACCAAAGGTTTTTGCATTTCTTCAATGCAATTAGAAAATATATTTCTTAAACTCAGAATATGTAATATTTCATTTAACAGACAGAGGAATAGAAATTTTCCATTCCTTCTAAGAATTACAACTAGATTTTATGTATACTAGAAATGACCTGTCATAAACAGAGCTAGAAATGATGAAAATTAGTGCAACATGGTGCATGGATAAAAGAACAAATAACATTTTGCCTATCCTCAAGAACGGTGCTTGCTTCTGAAATTAAACCCAGCAGGTAGGAAGATTCTAAACAGACTTCAAATTGTTGAACATCTGCTCACCCTAGCACAATTGAAAACAGAGAATGCATAACATTTTATAATACTAAATTCACACAATCTAGTTAGAATTATTACCCTATTAAATTTTTTTTTGGAAGGCTGTTTCAAACAGACTCAAAAACATTTTTACTTTCAAATCATAAAATACTATTAAATCAACCTGAACAGTTTTTTCACCATCTTAAAAATAGTTAAATATCTTTTTCTAATTTAGGTTGAAATGATGTTTTGAACTTTCTCAAAACAAAGTGTAAAATTAATAAACCTTAGATATATTGGAATGAGACAGAAATTTAGATTTTAGTTCTAAGAGGAAACTGCTTTTTTTTTTTCTCATATCCCTGCAGCCCTTTAACATGTCCACAGATAAGAGAAGACCCAGTATACTTTTGGGGTAACAAAAACATCCAAGAGTTTAATAATTAATGCAATAGTTATTTAAATAAAAAGGGTTAGTGTTCTAGTCTTGATAGTATAAACTCACTGGCACTGCAGAATTTAAATGTTCCTTGTCTATAGAAGGACTTCATCCATTCTCAATTGCCCAAGGACTAGTATGGGCAATTGAAAACTGCTTGACTCAGGGGACTTAAAGCACATTGGGTGAGCAACTATATTTGTATTTCAGATTTGTTTATGGTCTCAGTTTACCTTCCATGCAGAAAAAGTCCTACGTCACATGCCATCCCTCCAGTCAGTCCTCTTTCTCATCACGGACAAAACGTCTTAGCATTATTTGATATTCTCAGAGACTGAAGTATAGTGAAGAAGGAAGCAGTGAATGCCAGAGGTGAGGGAGGAGGGGGGTGTGGCTGTAGAGGGATATCCCAGGAATTGGTTTCTGGGATGATAGAATGATCTATAGCCTGCTCACGACGGTGGTTATATATGTTAAAATTCACAGAAGGATCCACCAAAAAAGTCCATTTCATGGTATGACAGTTTAAAAATAAATCAACCTAAAAGAAAATTCAAATTGTGATTATTTGTAGAGAGGTTCTGTGGCTGACCCCAGATCCACACCCACACAATCCATTTAAGTAAAAAGTTTTCTAAGCACAGGCTTTTGATGCTACTATGTGTCTTAAACAGGATTATTTAAAAGCATGCTATGGCAATTATCCCCTGTTGATGCCTAAGGAGAAGAAAAAAGCTGCTTTTTAAAAAGCTTTTAAACAACATTTAAAGCAATAAACAGCTTTTGAAAAAGTTATTTTTTTTCCCCTTAAAACATCTCCCCCACCACCACAAATAGTGCTTTTGTTGGTGCCTATATGAGATCACAAGGGAAAGCAATACTTCTAAAATTCTTGCTTTAATGTAAAATTGATTTGAGATTGCCCTTTCCTCTGCCTTTTTTCTAATAGTAGTGATATAAAGATACATATCTGTGTCATTGTTCAATAAGTGTCTGAACAATAAAGCATCCTGCCCTCCCTTGCACAGCAGTATAGTAAAGGAAGTTAAGGTCTGTGTGACTACTTTTTGTTGCATTGTAATTTATATTTCTTCAATCTGAAAAAAGAAAGTCTGTTAGAGCTCATTAGCATACCTGTGAGAGAGAGAGGAAGAGAGAGAGAGGGCTTGGTCATGCTGCGGTCCCCATCCTCCAGTCCCCTAGCCCTCTAGCCTACTGGAACGATTATGGGGTGCATACCTGGTGTGTTTCCAAGACAACCTGACTGGTGAATCAAACCTCTGTCAGCATGTGGCTTCCAACTCTATAGTCCATTCTGTGATGGGCTGCATCACAGAGGCTGGGCCTACTACTTCAAATTTTACTCAAGATGATAGAAAAATGGAGATAAATTGAACCAGAAGTGATAGTCTTATTTATTTATTTATCTCAAGAATTATTTCATTTAACTTTATTTATTTATTTTAATTTGACCAGGGAGGGACAGAGTGAGAGAGACAGAGAGAGACAGAGAGAGAAAGAAAGCAAGTTGTCAGGTTCAGGACTCTAACTGTGGTTAGCCATGTGGGAGTGCCCTTAACCACCATGCCATCTGCCAGCCCCCAGAAGTGCTATTCTATAATTTGTCCAAGAGAAAAATATCATAAGCTTACTGAATTCTTTTTTTTTTTTTTTTTTTGAGAGGTTTTTGCTATAGGACACGTGCACTCGCCAGAAAGAGACAGAAAGTGAGAAATCACCCCCCAGGGGGGATAGCCATGCCACAATCCCTTCTCCTCCATTCTCCTCTGGGGATGTTGGGATAATGCACGCACACACACCACCGGGTCCGGGACTTGAACCGCGGTCAACTACATGGGAGTCCAGCAACATAGCCATTATGGTAACTGCTAGCCCCCATAAGCTTATTAAATTCTAAGAGTTATGTCTCTGAATAATTTATTCATAAACATATAGTTCGAATAAGAATTTTTATGACACTACTGCATGCATAGCTATGAAATCTGAAGTAAAAGCAACAAGCTGAGTATCAGAATTTGTATCAGTGATTTCAGTGACTTCATCTTTTTTTTTTGTAGTCAACCTTTCATCTTCATGCAGTTAAAAAAATCAACTTTCTTACTCAGAAAATAGCTAAATTGCAAAAAATGGTTTTGTTTTTGTTTTCGTGTCAATTTATTTCAGTGGAATGAACATTTGAGCTTACTTTAGCTAAAATAATCAGCTTTCTAGCTAGAAGTGTAGATGCTTTCTTTTGGCATCTGTGAGCTTGCTCATTCACAATGACTCTTTCAGAAAAGCCAACTCAACTACAGTGAACTATGCAGAACCATACCTGGTCCAGGCCCTTCTTGGCTTCCAAGTTTCATGGGACTGTCAAGGTGCTATAACTCAAACTGCTTAATGCAGTTCTTTATGCTAATTTCCTTTATTTTATGAGCCTGAGAACTAAAAAATTAATGCAATAATGAGACTTAATTCTAAAACCAAACAAGGGTATCATCACTCTGTGATTCCTTTTCTCATAATTTTTTGGGCAGTTCATTAAAATATGTCTGTTGACACATTGCACAACTTGCCTCAGAATATATATATATATATATATATTTTTTGCATTTATTTGAGATCGTAATTGGGTTGCTACTTCTTCCTACCCAATGCCAAATGCTTTTTGGAAGTAAAAAAGTTAATGGTGAATGGTGTTCCAAGAAAATGTATCCATTTATGTTATGTTACTGTGTGATAATTTGTGTCATAAACACATGGTTGACCTCTGGGAGTCATAGGGACCCACTAAGTAAATCAACCCTCTGTCAGCATGTGGCTTCCAACTCTATAGTCCATTCTGTGATGGGCTGCATCACAGAGGCTGGGCCTACTACTTCAAATTTTACTCAAGATGATAGAAAAATGGAGATAAATTGAACCAGAAGTGATAGTCTTATTTATTTATTTATCTCAAGAATTATTTCATTTAACTTTATTTATTTATTTTAATTTGACCAGGGAGGGACAGAGTGAGAGAGACAGAGAGAGACAGAGAGAGAAAGAAAGCAAGTTGTCAGGTTCAGGACTCTAACTGTGGTTAGCCATGTGGGAGTGCCCTTAACCACCATGCCATCTGCCAGCCCCCAGAAGTGCTATTCTATAATTTGTCCAAGAGAAAAATATCATAAGCTTACTGAATTCTTTTTTTTTTTTTTTTTTTGAGAGGTTTTTGCTATAGGACACGTGCACTCGCCAGAAAGAGACAGAAAGTGAGAAATCACCCCCCAGGGGGGATAGCCATGCCACAATCCCTTCTCCTCCATTCTCCTCTGGGGATGTTGGGATAATGCACGCACACACACCACCGGGTCCGGGACTTGAACCGCGGTCAACTACATGGGAGTCCAGCAACATAGCCATTATGGTAACTGCTAGCCCCCATAAGCTTATTAAATTCTAAGAGTTATGTCTCTGAATAATTTATTCATAAACATATAGTTCGAATAAGAATTTTTATGACACTACTGCATGCATAGCTATGAAATCTGAAGTAAAAGCAACAAGCTGAGTATCAGAATTTGTATCAGTGATTTCAGTGACTTCATCTTTTTTTTTTGTAGTCAACCTTTCATCTTCATGCAGTTAAAAAAATCAACTTTCTTACTCAGAAAATAGCTAAATTGCAAAAAATGGTTTTGTTTTTGTTTTCGTGTCAATTTATTTCAGTGGAATGAACATTTGAGCTTACTTTAGCTAAAATAATCAGCTTTCTAGCTAGAAGTGTAGATGCTTTCTTTTGGCATCTGTGAGCTTGCTCATTCACAATGACTCTTTCAGAAAAGCCAACTCAACTACAGTGAACTATGCAGAACCATACCTGGTCCAGGCCCTTCTTGGCTTCCAAGTTTCATGGGACTGTCAAGGTGCTATAACTCAAACTGCTTAATGCAGTTCTTTATGCTAATTTCCTTTATTTTATGAGCCTGAGAACTAAAAAATTAATGCAATAATGAGACTTAATTCTAAAACCAAACAAGGGTATCATCACTCTGTGATTCCTTTTCTCATAATTTTTTGGGCAGTTCATTAAAATATGTCTGTTGACACATTGCACAACTTGCCTCAGAATATATATATATATATATATATTTTTTGCATTTGTGAGAGTAATTGGGTGGCTACTTCTTTCTACCCAATGCCAGACACGTGCACTCGCCAGAAAGAGACAGAAAGTGAGAAATCACCCCCCAGGGGGGATAGCCATGCCACAATCCCTTCTCCTCCATTCTCCTCTGGGGATGTTGGGATAATGCACGCACACACACCACCGGGTCCGGGACTTGAACCGCGGTCAACTACATGGGAGTCCAGCAACATAGCCATTATGGTAACTGCTAGCCCCCATAAGCTTATTAAATTCTAAGAGTTATGTCTCTGAATAATTTATTCATAAACATATAGTTCGAATAAGAATTTTTATGACACTACTGCATGCATAGCTATGAAATCTGAAGTAAAAGCAACAAGCTGAGTATCAGAATTTGTATCAGTGATTTCAGTGACTTCATCTTTTTTTTTTGTAGTCAACCTTTCATCTTCATGCAGTTAAAAAAATCAACTTTCTTACTCAGAAAATAGCTAAATTGCAAAAAATGGTTTTGTTTTTGTTTTCGTGTCAATTTATTTCAGTGGAATGAACATTTGAGCTTACTTTAGCTAAAATAATCAGCTTTCTAGCTAGAAGTGTAGATGCTTTCTTTTGGCATCTGTGAGCTTGCTCATTCACAATGACTCTTTCAGAAAAGCCAACTCAACTACAGTGAACTATGCAGAACCATACCTGGTCCAGGCCCTTCTTGGCTTCCAAGTTTCATGGGACTGTCAAGGTGCTATAACTCAAACTGCTTAATGCAGTTCTTTATGCTAATTTCCTTTATTTTATGAGCCTGAGAACTAAAAAATTAATGCAATAATGAGACTTAATTCTAAAACCAAACAAGGGTATCATCACTCTGTGATTCCTTTTCTCATAATTTTTTGGGCAGTTCATTAAAATATGTCTGTTGACACATTGCACAACTTGCCTCAGAATATATATATATATATATATATTTTTTGCATTTATTTGAGATCGTAATTGGGTTGCTACTTCTTCCTACCCAATGCCAAATGCTTTTTGGAAGTAAAAAAGTTAATGGTGAATGGTGTTCCAAGAAAATGTATCCATTTATGTTATGTTACTGTGTGATAATTTGTGTCATAAACACATGGTTGACCTCTGGGAGTCATAGGGACCCACTAAGTAAAGTTGAAACGAAAGAGATTTGAAAAATAAATGGGATTTTCTTCGGAACTGATGATTGAGAAGTCAGAGTAGAATGGTGAAGAAAACTGGCAAAATCATTACTTAGGCCAGTGTAAGATATTGAAGAACTTAACATTCAGTAGGCCAGCATGGAAACTGGCCTGTTCATCAATACCTGATTTCCATTATGAGTCATGAGAGCTTACTTAAATTAATGAATGTATTTGAGGCATAATTTTCTCTCCTTAAAATTAGATAATAATAACTCTTAAATTTTCAGTGAAGGTGAAACAAATGTCTCCATTTTGAAAAAAGGTCTGGTACTCATGTTTCTCAAACTTTTTAAACTCAGAAAATTTCTGTTTTCTAGTGAACTGTCACCTGGAATCCAACATATAGCTGATGAAACCAAGCTTTTTTAGTTGAAGAGAAATTTGAAATCCTAGATTGGCTTTTCTGGGATCTTTTTTTGCTTCTTTCTGCCTCAGGTTTGTACTTTCTTGCTGACTCTTCTCTGCCCCTGTCCATCGCTGGTCCTGCCATGATAACCCTACAAGCTCTGCTCAGTTCTCAGCTCTAACTCCAAAATAGAAACATAATCTGAAAACTCTGGCAACAAAGTTTAGAAAGACAGCATTCTCATATTTAATAACTACCATAATATTCCTCACAAACTTAGTGAACACCACGAAGATGGTTAAAGTGAAAAAAAATCATAAAAATTATCACTCATTTAAATCTAACATTTTACGTTCACTCATAAACACACGATTGTGCATTATTTACATGTAACTTTAAAATACAGAGACAATTCCTTTTTTTAAAGGGGAGATTTCAATTAATTTTGTACTGTAAGGTATGATATCTAGCTTGGCTTTTAAAACTATGTGTGCAGTTCAGTAGTGTTAAATGTATACACATTATTGCAAGGCAGATCTCCAAAACTTTTTAAACTTATGAATCTGAGATTCTATACTCAGAGATTCTATACTCACTAACCACAATTCTCCTTTTACACTTTTCTCCATTACATTTTTTTTCTTTTGCCACAGGGCAGAGAGCAAGTGAGAAATCATTGCCCAGGGGAAGATGACCACACTGTAATCTCTTTTCCTCCATTCTCCCCCTGGAATCTCGGACATGCATGCACACCTGCCCAAAGTGCTTTTTACGTCACCAGGTCTGGGACTTGAACTGCAGTTGGTAATGTTGGAATCCAGCACCTTCATCACCATGCCATCTGCTGGCCTCCCCTCCATGACTTTTTAAAAGAAGTGAAGACATTGGGAACCAGCAGTTAGCGTAATGGCTATGTTGCTGGACTCCCACGTAGTCAACTGTGGTTCACATTCCAGACCCGGTGGCTTAAAACTCACGCCGGGCATGTGTGCGTGCGTGCCCAAGATCCCAAGAGGAGAATGGAGGAGAAGGGATTGTGGCGTGACCATCCCCCCTGGGGGGTGATTTCTCGCTTTCTGTCTCTCTGTCTGTCTGTCTGGCGAGCACACTGCGCCCAATAGCGAAAACCTCTCAAAAAAAAAAAAAAAAAAAAAGAAGTGAAGACATTAAAAAGACCTGTGTAATCATCAAAGAGCAATATTTTTCTATTTATGGAACTAAACTTATCCTCCACTCTCATTTAAACCTGTCAAAAACATTTTAAAATTATGTGTTTTCTAAAGCATTCAAATTAATTTTCTAAAAAGAAATTATCTCTCTCATTTTTATTATTTTTATTATAATTTAACTTTTATAGATATATTAAGCACAATTTGTTTAAACCATAAACATTCTCATACATTGTTATTACGCATATACTTGTTTGGAGAAGCAGTGACAAGCCACGAACTATACATAGTGTGTTACGCACGTTGACCACTGTTATTAGCAAAAGGAATAGATGCATTAACACGACATATTTGTCAAATGGAAGTCATTGTCAATGAGATAGTCCCTCTCTCTCTATCTCTCTCCCTTCATCATCATTGTCTATCCTTTGTATCTCTCTAAAGGAATATATACATCGATATTAACTTGACCACGTGAAGTTGGCAGCTGTGAAAAGTACTGTTGCCGTTGATTGCACACTTTAAAATGGCTATATATAGTTAACAATATTATCCAGATTAAGTATTTATATTTAATACTTTGGTATTATGCTGAAGATATCAACTAGAGAAGACAAGAAAATATATCTATAAACAGCATCTAACTGGAAGCAATGTAGTGCTCTTAACGGAGATATAAGAAATGCCTGCAATTCCTAAAAATTAAATTTAGAATGATTTCCTTTAACTCTCATCCTCAAATGTAGGGCGGAGGGTTAGTATGTCAAACT
>NW_006159850.1:12186574-12193266 GCF_000334495.1 Tupaia belangeri chinensis | reverse complement strand
GAAAGAGTGTAGGAGGCAAAGTATTTTCAGTCTAGGAGAGAAGGAGTCTAACCAAGAATTACAAATCCTGAAACGAGGCTTTTGGACAGAGACTTTGGGAGTTTCCAGTCTGAAGACCAAACTGGCAGTGATGAAATGTTTGAGAGCTCTGTAGTAGTTGTGAAATTGATACAGAATTGATCAGTTTACTGCTGTTAAGATAGAATGGCTCATCTTGTTCTTCTTGGAATATTAAAGAAAAAAAATGGACTCATTCTTTCATACCTGTATTCTTCGCTCAAATTGGTTCCTAATTAGGTATAACTCAGTTGAAAATTTTTGTCACCTGCTGGTTTTGAAAGGCTGGGAACTGATCCAAATCGTTGACTTATTGCCATTTTCTTTTTCATTTGCTTTCTAGTTTCTCTATTTAATCTGTAGAATGCTTTCTATCATAATCCGTCAAAAATCTGTCTTTAAAATATGGAAGTCTAGGGCAGACATTACAAATCTGGGCTTCTTTTCTATATATTTTTAATCATGTCTGTTTTTTTAATGATGACAGAAATTCTATGTATGGGATCAATGGCTTTAACTCACATTCTTTGAAAGTAGCTCTCTTTTGTTACTCAATTCTAGGTTTTTTTTTTGTTGTTGTTGTTGTTTTTTCCTGTAAGGTGCTTTTCCTCTCTCCCCTCCCCACCCTTTTTTAAGAATTAAATTGTGTATTCATTTAAATATATGAGAAAATTAAATTTTCTTCAGAAAGAGAGAGAGAAATGCCCTCCCCAGTGGGCTGTAGTCACACTGAAATCCTCCCCGATGACTTCATCCTGTTGGATTTGGGGCCTGCACATGTGCGTATTATGTTTTTCAAGCTGCAAGAGTTGGGATTCATACCACAGAAATGCCCATGTAGGACCTGGCTCCTAGAACCACTGGGCTATGGGCCAGACCTAGAATGCTAATTTTGAGGTCATATTCTTTCATGTTATTATTATTTATCACAAAGTTACAGCTCAGAAATGTCTGAATTCTTGGAAGGAAGCGATCAAGTACCACCAATTACTATACCTTCGTCAAACACAGGTTTGGTATTTGAGCTAACAGGCAAGCACAATTGTGTAACACACAATGTGAGCATCTCAGCAGTTGATGGTAGAATGTGTTCTATTTTATATATATATACACACACACACACACACACACACACACACACACACACACACATGCCTGCCTACTAAAATGGGATCTTCCTTTTTGGATTCTGGTTCAATAAGTTACCTAACAAGTGAAATGCACACTCTTTGACTTTTTCTAGACTTGCCTCCTCACACAGGCATATTTTGCTAATGGCAAATAGGTCCTGGTTTTTTCATCGATCATTTAGCTCGTAAATCTACAATTTGGTCAGGGACTAATAATTCTTTTCTCTATGGCATCAGCCAGGGTGGTTGAAGTGGAGGCAGATTCCACTCTTCCACACTTACATGGTAGACATGTTGGACCTGTTTCCCTCCATGTGGGTGTCTTTACACGAGTCTGCACAGGCTGTGTCAGCGTCTTTCTAGCATAGTGTTGGGGTTAGTGCGAGTGTCAGTGTAGAACCCACCAGTTTCCTAAGAAAGGGGTCTAAAACTCTTCCACCTTATTCTATCAGTAAAACGCAGAGCCCTGATTCAAGAAGTCACTTGAGGACATTTAAAAAGTATTACATAATTTTTTAGGCGTAGCAGATGGCATAATGGTTACATTGCTGGGCTCTCTCATAGCAGATTATGGTTTGAGTCCTGGACCCAGCAGCTTGAAACTCATGCTGGGCATGTGTGCATGCATACCCAAAATCCTGAGAGGAGAATGGAGAAGAAGGGATTGCAGCATGGTCATTTCCCCTAGGGGGTGATTCCTTGCTTGCTTTCTCTCTGTCTCTCCAGTGAGCACACATACCTATGGCAAAAAATCTCTCTCTAGAGAGAGATTACTCTTCTTATATGTGTGTGTGTGTGTGTGTGTGTGTATATATATATACACACACACACACACAACTCTCATAAATTGAAAGTGTGTAATTTCCTTATGCTTTGTCCTTCTGTGATCTTAAAGTTACACTTTCCTTAAAAATACTGGCCCCAAGAGTTTCTATTTTTAAAGAACTGTTTTCAGATAAACATAGACAGTTGGTTTGTAAGCATTAAACCAATTCTAATACCCTTTGAATAAAATAATAAAAATGATACTACTTTCTGAAAAGAAGAGAAACATAACTCACGTAAGTTGATTTCAATAATATGTCTAGTTTATAGAAAACTTAAAATTTGTTTAAATTTTAGGAAACCACTAATGCCATTTTAATTCTCACCAAGAAGATGTGTGTTTTCTATTTTTTCTACATTGGTTCTAAAGCTCATTTTTATCAGCTTTTTTGATTACAGCCTTCTAGTGGGTGTGAAGTGGAATCACATTGTGGTGTTAACATTTCTCTGGTGACTACTAAAGTTGAGTATCTCTTATGTGTTTATTAAACATTCATACATATTTTTGGGTAAAATATCTATTTTACACTTTTGTCCAGTTTTAATTAGGCTGTATTTTTATTTCTTAGTTTTAAGAATCCTTTATAGTTTCTTAAAATGAGTTCTTTATGAGATATTTGATTTGTAAATAATTTCTTCTAGTCTGAGTTTGGGTGGTTTTTTTTTTGTCTTTTTATTTTTCTAATGATGACTTTTATTTATTTAACTTTTTTTTTTTGAGAGGTTCTTGGTATAGGACATGTGTGCTTGTCAGAAAGACAGAGAGAGACAGAGAGATAGAAAGCAAGAAATCACCTCCCAGGGGGGATGGCCACACTGCAATCTCTACTCCTCCTTTCTCCTCTCGGGATCTTGGACACGCACGCACATGTTCCTGGCATGAGTTTTAAGCCACCGGGTCCGGGACTCGAACCGTAGTCAACTACATGGGAGTTCAGCGACATAGCCATTACGCTAACCGCTGGTCCCTGTAATGGTGACTTTTAAAACAAACATTTTAAATTTTGATAAGATTCAATTGATCTATTTCTATTTATAGATGGTACTTTTGGTGGTATACCTGAGAAATTTTTTGATTAATAATTTTTATTGACATAGCAATTCCTATAGTGTTTTATTATATGAATACAATGTATAATATTTAAACCAGGGTAATTAGTATAACCATCATCTCAATCATTCATAACATTACGTACAGTAAGTTAAGCACATTCTCTGTACTATATAACACTAGTCATCATTTTTATTTCTATTTGTAATTTTGTTTTTGTTAATCAGCATCTTAGAAAATTTGTATAACCAAGGTCATAGATATTTTCTCCTACATTTTATTTCTTAAACTTCATAGTATTAGTCCTTTTATTTAGTAGGTGATCCATGTTGGGTTAGTTTGTGTGTATAGAGCTAGAGTGAACATACTGCCTCATGCATATCAGGGAAAATTTAATTTTGAAGATGAAGTACAATATCAGTTGCAGGTTTTCTATAGATTTCATTGGTCAGACTGAGGATGTTCTCTTCTATTGCTAGTCTGTTAAGAGTTATCGTAAGTGGTGGTTGGGTTTTGTCATACACTTTTTCCACATTGAGATGATGATGCCTTTTTTTTTTCTTTACTCAAGAGTATTGTGTATTACAGGAATTAGTTTTCAGATGTTAAATCAATCCTTTATTTCTGGGATAAATCTCGATCCTTTCATATGTACTTTACCAATCTTTTGCTATTATTTTGTTGAAGTTTTTTGTTTATGTATTTATTGGGGATATCAGTATGTAATTTCCAATTTTGTGATGTCTTTGTGTGCCTTCAATATATTGATTTCATAAAATGAGTTGGAAAGTGTTCTATACTTCTTCACTTTTGAAAGAGTATATAAAGAATAAATAATATTTCATTCTTTTTAAAAAATAATTATTTAATTTTATTATTGTTATTTTTAAATTTTGCTCTAGAGCACATACGCTCACCAGAGAGAGGCATATATAGAGAAAGACAGAGGAAGTGAGAGAGGGAAAATGAGAAAGCAATCCACCAGGTCCAGGATTCAAGCCATGGTTGGGTGTGGGGGAGCCCAGCACCCTAGCCACCATGCCACCTGCTGGCCCCTTTACTATTTCATTCTCAAATGTTTGAATTCAGCAGTGAAGGCGTCTGGTCTTGTACTTTTTATTTGTTAGAAGAGTTTTCATTATCAATTCAGTTTCTCTACTTGATATATTCAGATTTTCTATTTCTTTCTGAGTCAGTTTTGAGAATTTGTTTGTTTCTTAGATTTCCTCATTTTATCTAAACTGACTAATTTGTTTCCATAAAGTTGTTCATTATATTTCCTAATAACCTTTTTTAATTCTATAGATAATTGGTGACATTCCCATCTTTACTTACAATTTCAGTAATTTCCATGCTGTTCCTATTTTTCTTAGACATTCTTGATGAAGGTCTGTCAATTTTATTAATCTCTCAAAAATCCAACTTCTGCTTTCATTCTCTTTTTGAAATTTATATTTTAATGGACAAGTCAAATTGCGCATATTTATAATATTTTGACTTATGTATACATTCTGAAATGGCCAAATTAAACTATCTATTGCATAAACACTTAAAAATCTACTCTTTTAATAATTTTTAAGAACGCGATTTATTATTAACTGGGATCACACTGATGTGCAATAGATTTCTTGAACTTATTCATCCTGTTTAACTAAAGTTTTGTGTCCATTAACCAAAATACCTACAATCTTCCCAACCCTCAGTCAGTATAATCACCATTATACTCTGTTTCTATGAATTCAACTTTTCTGGATTCCCCATGTATGTGGACTCAGATGATATTTGTCTTTTGAGTCTGGTTTATTTCACATAACATACTATCCTCCAGGTTCCTTCATATTGTCTTCAACAGATAGGATTCTCTTCATTTTTAAGGATGAGTAAGATTCTATTGTGTACATATACCACTTTTTCTTTATTTATTCATCCATTGATGAATACTTCGTTTGGTTTCATATCTTGGTTTTAGTGACTAGTGCTTTAAAGGACATGGGTGTGCTGCTAGATCTTGTACATACTGATTCCCTTTTCCTTTTCTTTGGCTGTATAACCAGTAGTGAGATGGCTGGATCACATAATACTTGCATTTTTAAATTTTTTTGAGGAAATTTTATGCTGTTGTCCATAATTACTGTAGTAATTTGCATTCTCAAGTGTACAGTGCACAGGGATTTTCTTTTCTCCACATCTTTTCTAGCACTTGTCTTTTTTCTTTTTGATCACAGCCATTGTACAGGTATGAGGGGATGTCTCCTTGTGGTTTTGATTTGCATTTCCTTACTTATTGGTGATATTGATAATGTTTTGTATATACCATAGCCATTTGCATGCCTGTCTTAAGAAATGTCTATTCATAATCTTTTCCTATTTTTTTATATATGGTTATTTATTTACTAGGTATTGAACTGTGCACATTCTTTATATATTTTGCGTATTAACTCTCTTTGGGCTTCATTTGCTATCCTTTATTTAGGTCCTTCTGGTATCAAGCTAGATTGTTTATTTAAGATGTTTCTTTTCCTTTTTCTTTTCTTTTCTTTCTTACTTTATTTTTTGAGAGGTTTTCGGTATAGGGTGCGTGCGCTCGCCAGACAGACAGAGAGAGATGTAGAGACAGAAAGCAAGAAATCACCCCCCCAGGGGGGATGGTCACACCGCAATCCCTTCTCCTCTATTCTCCTCTCGGAGTCTTGGGCATGCACACACACGCACCCTGCATGAGTTCTAAGCCACCGGGTCCGGGACACAAACTGCGGTCGACTACGTGGGAGTCCAGCGACATAGCCATTACACTAACTGCTGGTTCCCTTTATTTTTCTTAATGTAGACATTTATCACTATAAACTTCTTCTTAGAACTACTTTTGCTGTATGTCATAAATTTTGGCATGTGTGTTTCCCTTTTGTCTGTCTCAAGATCTTTTTAAATTTCCCTTTTAATTTCTTCTTTGGCTCATTGTTTAAGAGCACATCTGATTTTTGCATATTTGTGAATTTTCCAGAAATTTTCCTGTTACCATGTGGTAAAAAAGATACATGATATGAGTTTAATCTTCGTAGGTTTGTTAAGACTAGTTCTGTGGCCTAACATATGATCTCTCCTGGAGAATGTTCCATGTGTGCTTGAGAGGAATGTTAGGTAGTTTGTCCTGTATGTCTTTTGAGACGATTTAATCTAAAGTATAGTTTAAGTTGAAGTTTCCTTATTGATTTTCTTCCTATATGATCTTTCTGTTGCTGGAAATAGGGTTTTGAAGTTCCCTATTATTATTACATTGTAATCTGTCTCTTTGGTTTATATATTTAAATGCTCCAATATTGGGTGCATATATATTCTTGCTGAATTGGCTTGCTATTTTTACAGTTCTTGACTTAATATCTATTTTATCTCATATAACTACTCTTGGTTTCTTTTGGCTTCCATTTGAGTAAGGGATCATTTTGTATCCTTTCAGTTTCAGTCTATGTGTGTCCTTACAGGTGAAGTGAGTTTCTTGCAGGCCACATCACATAGTTGGGACTTTTTCTTTTGGAGAGGTTTTTGCTATAGGGCACATGTGCTCACCAAAAAGACAGAGAGAGACAGAGAGACAGAAAGTGAGAAATCCCCCCCCCCCACTCCTCACCGCC
>NW_006159850.1:12181112-12186402 GCF_000334495.1 Tupaia belangeri chinensis | reverse complement strand
TAATTTGTATGTGTGTTCTTTTTTTTTTTTTTGTGAGTTTTTTTGCTATAGGTCATATGTGCTTTCCAGAGAGACAGAGAGAAATAGAGAGACGAAAGACAGAAAACAAGAAAGTATACCCCCATGGGGGATGGCCATGGCACAATCTCTTCTCCTCCATTTTCCTTTCGAATTTTGGGCATGCATGCACATGAGCCAGGCGTGAGTTTTAAGTCACTGGATCAGGAATTCAAACCATGATTGGCCATGTGGGAATCCAGTGATGTAACCATTATGTTTTCTGCTGGTCCCAGGGACTTGCAATTTTTTTTTTTTTAATCTATTCAGTCACTCTGTGTTTTTTGACTGAATTATTTACTTTATTTACATTCAAAATAATTATTGATAAATAAGGACTCACTATTGCCATTTTGTTCATTGTCTTCTGGTTGTTTTGTAGATCCTTTCTTCCTTTCTTGTTTTTATTTGTGATAAGGTGATTTTCTTTAGTGGTATGCTTTCATTCTTGTTTATCTTTTTTTTTAATTTTAATTTATTTTTATTATCATCATAATCTTCTTTATATTACATTGGATTACATATAACTTTATAGTGCATTACATTGCTTTTTGAAAAGGGAGAGAACCAGCAGTTAGCGTAATGGCTATGTCGCCGGACTCCCACATAGTTGACCGCGGTTCACGTCCCGGACCCAGTGGCTTAAAACTCACGCCAGGTGCATGTGTGTGCGTGCCCAAGATCCCGAGAGGAGAATGGAGGAGAAGGGATTGCGGTGTGACCATCCCCCCTGGGGGGTGATTTCTCGCTTTCTGTCTCAATGTCTCTGTCTGTCTGAAGAGCGTGCGCGTCCTATAGTGAAAAAAACCTCTCAAAAAAAAAAGGAAGGTCATGCATATCAGTCAATACAGAGACATTAATCTCCCCGCTTCATCATTCAATATCTTTTCTATGTTTTTCCCAATCCTTATTATTATTCTAATTATTTTTTAAAACAGTCAATGACTATTTCTCATTTTGCTCATTCTTGTTTATCTTTTGTATATCTACCATAGATTTTGCTTTGTGGTTACCATTAGGCTTACATAAAACATGTTAGAATTGTAACTGGTGGTTTTAAACTGATAACTTAATCTTGATAACAGAAAATAAAAACTATACCACCCCACACAGTTTAATTTTTCATTTTTTAATTTGTAATAGAGCGTGCATGTGTATGAGAGGGAAAAAAGAAAAGAGAGAAAGAGAAACACCCTTCATAGGGTCTGTCACATCATGACGGCCTTCTCTCAGTCCTCTAACACATCAGAGCTATGGCATTTGCATACATGCCCTGTGTGTTTCAAGGGGGCTAGACATTCAAACTGTGATTTCCAGGTAGAATCTGGCTTCCCGAGAGCAGCACATTGCTGCTACTCATGAAGCCACTCCCACATACTGTTTTTAATGTCATAATTCACATCTTTCTGTATTTCATACTTCTTAACAAATTATTCTCTCTACTATTATCATTATTTTTAGGTTTTTGCCATAGCTGTGTGTGCTTGCCGGAGAGAGAGACAGAGAGAGGAAAAGTGAGAAATCACCCCCCAGGGAAATAGCACGCCATAATCATTTCTTTTCCATTCTTCTCTTAGATTTTGGCACACACGCACAGCATGAATTTCTTTTCTTTCTTTTTAATTTATTTTATACATTTAATCACTATATATCACTTTGCTTGTAAGTTGAATTTACCCAACATGAATACACTTCACACCGGTCCAGCTGAGGATACAAAACACATTGTCATCATCAGATAATAATCCATTTCTGTGTCCCATAAATGTCTTGCCTCTCTATTTTCCTCCTTAATTTCTTTCCTTATATTCTCTCCCTTCTCCCACTCCCCTTCCACATTATCTCCAGTATCTATACCCATTTTCAATGCTTCTATGTCCTCTAATCTCTCAGTTTCTACCATAGAGTGCAGACAGTTGGTATACGTTGAGACATACGATGTCTGGCTTGCTTCACTCAGCGGTAAATCTTCCATATTCATCACTTCCTATCAAATTCCAGGGTCTTGCTGTTTTTTATGGATGAATAGTGTTTCATAGAGTATATGTTCCACAGTTTTCCAATCGGTTCATCTGTTCATGGACATTTGGGTTGGTTCCATGACTTTGCAATTGTGAAGAATACAATGAACATAGATGTGCAAGCACTTTTCTGACTGAGCATTCTCCTAACTTTTGGGTAGATACCCAGGAGTGGAATTGCTGGATCATATGGTAGTTCTATTTTTAGGTCTTTGAGGAACCTCCACATTGTTCTCCACAGTGGCTGGACCAATTTATATTACCACCAGCAGTATAGGAGAGTTCCCTTCTTGCCCACATCCCAGCCAGCACTTGGCATTTTTTATTCTTTTAATCTCCACAATTCTGACTGGAATTAGGTGGTATCTCATTGTGGTTTTGATCTTCATTTCCCTTATGATGAGGGATTTTCAACATTTTTTATATGCTTTTTGGCTGTTCATATGTCTTCCTTAGGGAGTTGTTTATTCTGCTCATTTTCCCACCTTTTAATTGGGTTAATCATTTTTTTGGGGGGAGGTAAGCTACTTGAGTTTCCTGTGCATTCTTGTTATCAGTTCCTTATCTGGGGTACAGTTTACAAAAATATTCTCCCATTTTGAGGACTGTTGATTCACACTAATTACTGTGTCTTTTGCTGTGTAGAAACTTCTTAATCTGATGTAATCCCATTTATCTATTTTTTTTTGATTATTGCCTATGCTTTGGTGGTCTTATTTAAGAAGTTGTTGCCTACTCCAGTGTCCCCCAGAGTTTCCCCAATGTTTTCCACCAGTATTTTTTTTTTTTTAAGAGAGAGAGTTTTTTGCTGTACATTCATGTACTTGCCAGAAAAAGAGAGAGATTGACTTGTACCCTTTGGATTGACTTGTACCTTTTGTCAAAAATCAGTTGGCTGTATGTTTTGGGATTCTGTTCTGGAGTCTCAATTCTGTTCCATTGGTCTCCTGCTTTTGCACCAATACTGTGGTGTTTTGATTTTCACAGCTTTGTAATATATTTTGGGGTCATGGAGTGAGATGCCATTCTATTCTTCTTGCACAGGATTGCTTTGACAATATGGAGTCTTTTATGATTCCAGACAAATTCTGTGATTATCTTTTCTAGATCTATGAAGAATATCTCTTATAATTTTATAGGGATTGCATTAAATATGTAGATTAATTTGGTTAGAATTGTCATTTTGATTATATTAATTTTCCCAGTCCAAGAACAAGAGGTGTCCTTCCACTTTTTTGAGTAATTTTCAATTTCTTCTTTAATATTTTCATAGTTTTCATTGCAGAGGTCTTTGACTTCCTTGGTTAGATTTATTCCTAGGTATCTTATACTTTTTGTGGCTATGGTAAATGGAATCACTTTCTTCAGTTATGCATCTGTCTGTACATTGTTTGTATAGAAATGCTATAGATTTTTTTTTTGAGAGGTTTTGGCTATAGTTTCTATGCCTTTGAGTCTGTAAAATCTTGTTTTGTACCCTATCATGTAGTACCTCCAAGAATGAAGGTACTATAGAAGGTACATAGAAGGTACTATGCAGGGCTGAGAAAAATGTAAATGTTGTGGGTTTTGGGTGTAAAGTTCTATAGATGTCTGTCAAATTCATCTTACTTATGGTATTGTTTAGGTCCTGAATCTCTTTGCTTATTTTTTATCTCGTTGATCTGTCTAAAGGAGATAATGGGGTGCTGAGGTCCCCAACAATTAGAGTGTTGCAATTGCTCTCTTCTATTAGATCTAGCAGTCTTTCTTTCACATAGTTGGGTGTTCCTGAGTTGGGTGCATAGATATTTATAAGCATTATATCTTAATTAATTAGCCCTTTCACTCATATAATGCCCTTCTTTGGCTCTTCTTAGAGTTTTTGCCTTAAAGTGTATTTTGTCTGGAATCAGTTTTGTGACTCCCATTCTTTTTTGGTTTCTATTTGCCTGGAATATCTTTTTCCAGCTCTTCACTTTTAGTCTATGTATGTCTTTATCCACGAGGTGGGTTTCTTATAGGCAACAGATGGAGGGCTTCTGTTTTATTCTTATTATTTTATCCATTCAGCCAGTCTGTGTCTCTTGATTGGAGAATTTAAATCATTAACATTCAACGTCGATATTTCTGGACTTGTCTGTACCGTTAAGTTGGCTATTTTCTTGGTTGTTTTGTTCTCTTATTTCTGTCTGTGTGTCTTTAGATTTCTTGGTATAGCACTCCCTTCAGAACTTCTTGAAGAGCTGGCCCGGAGTTGGTAACATTGCTTTTTTCAGCATGAATACAGTGCATGTCAGTCAAGACAAAGATGTTATCATAAACATTATCATCAGAAAATATCTTCATTTTTGTGTCAATTAAATATATTATTTTTTCCCCTGTTCCCCTCCTTTTATTACCCACCCCTGTATTACCCCTGTCCTTACTATCTCTAGTATCTACAATTGCCCTCCCTACTACGATACCTTTCAAGCTTTCAGTTTCTGCTATATACTGCAGACATTTGGTATAGAGTTAGCTACTCTAGCTCCTGCTAACCACCATTTTACTCTCTATGTCTATGAGATCAACTCTTAGATTCTATTTATCAGTGAAATCATAAGGTAGTTGTCTTTTGTGGTGGCCTTATTTCACTTAACATCATGTCCTCCAGGTTTATCCATGCTGTTGCAAATAACAAGCTGCAAATTTTTCATTAAATTTCTCACTCTGATCATTTACTATTTTTCTACATTTTGTTGAATATTTCTCTGTATCTCCTTGAAGTTTACTGAACTTCCTTAAAACAGTTATTTTGAGTTCTTTGTCACAAAGTTCATACCACTTTAGGGTTGGTCAATGGTGCTTAATGGTGCTTTCCCTTTTTTTTTTTTGGCTTCTGGTGCTGTCATTTACTATGATTTAAATGCATTGGGAACTTAATTCTCAATTCACCAGTGTTGTAAGGTAGAACCTTTAAGAGAGGATTAGGTCATGAAGGCTCTGCTCTCTGAATTAATTAGCACTGCCATTGGAGAGGGTTATTGTCATGGGAGTAGATTTCTGACAAAGGATAAATGTGGCCTCTTTCTTTGATATCATGCACTTTTTGCTGTTTTGCCTTTTGCCGTGGGATGACTCAATACCAAAGCTCTGATGCTGATGCCATACTCTTGGACTTCTTAGTTTCTAAAATGCTAAGCCATATATATATAGTTGTTGTTGTTGTTCTTGTTGTTCTCCTCCTTCTC
>NW_006159850.1:12154024-12181081 GCF_000334495.1 Tupaia belangeri chinensis | reverse complement strand
CCCTCCATCTCCTCCCCTTCCCCTCCTCCTCCTCTTTCTTTTTCTTCAATAAATTACCCAGTCTTTGGTATTTTGTCATAGCCACACAAAACAAATTAAAACATCATATTTCCCTCTTGGTAGCTCTTGATCCTTGTAGTGGTGTGTTGGTGTCTGCACATTTGAAGAAGCAGGGACTTACTCTAGTCTTTGTAGACTGTCTTTATATAGGAAAGTTCTTCAACAGTCAGTTCATTCAAAGATTGTGGGAAGGCTGTCTTCCATGGGCTATGGGCAGGTCTGCTCTTGAAGTTCTTAGGCTGGCTGGCCTGGAGCTGGATCTACTTATGTGGGTTTGTTGTTTGGATCTGCTGGGGTAGGCCTGGCATCCAGAGGTACTGGGAGTAGCCTGGTGTTGGGATGGGCTCAAAGTCAAGGGCCTCTGGGGTTGAGTAGGTAGTAGAACAGATCTGAATGCTGTGGAGGCTGGGGCTGGTATACTGCTGAGGGCTGTTTAGAGTCTGGGGCTGCCAAAGTTGACCCAGTGGTCTGGAGACTGAGTCTGCTGTAGCCTGAGATTGGGGCTGTGGGGTCTGAGGTGGTGTTGGGGCAGGTCTGGAGGCCTGTGGTACCAGTCTGGATTCTGATGCTTTAGGAATCTTTCCAATGCTGAATTTTCTGTGGCAGTCTGGTGTTGGGATCCAAGGCAAATCCGATGCTTTCTTCTCTCTCTTTGTGGTAAGTGAAGGGTATTTACATTTCTATCACACTGTGCTGCCTTGATTTGAGGCGGAGGTGTTACAGGCAATGTAAAACCATACTTTCTAACTACTTCCGTGCATCTCATCTTATTTTTTTAAAAGGATAATTCAATTTAATTTATTATTATTTTAATATTTGCAATAGAGCATGTATATTCACTATAGAAAAAAAGAAAGAGAAAGGAAGGGAGAGAGAGAGAAAGAGCAGAAGTGAGAAAGCAAGCTGCCAGGTCTGGGACTCAAACTGTGGTTGGCCATGTGGGAGTCCAGATCCTTAACCACTATGCCACCTGCTGGCCCCCAGTTCATTTTATCTTATTTCTGTGCTGCATCTACTTACTGTGATCTCTTACCTGTGTTCCCTTAGCTTTTGTGGAAGGTATTTTGGTACATGGATGGTTATTCAAACTGATGTTTCTATGAGGGGAATGATCACTGGAGTCTTATTCTGTCATCTTGCATTGCACCTTCCTTAACTCTACATTTTAATATACGTCTACTCAAACTAAAATAGTTATAATTCCTATTTAATATTAGGCAATGTAAGTTTCAAATTAGGATTTACTAACAAAGACATTTTTATTTATAATATTTGCTGTCATAGAGCTGACCTGTGACCTAATGGTTAAGGGAGCCAGATTCCACATGGCCAACCATGGTTCAAATCCCAGTCCTGGCAGCTTGAAATCACTGAGGGTGTGTGCATGCATGCTGAGAATCCCAACAGGATGGAGAGATGGAGGAGAAAGGAATGTGGTGCGGCCATGCCCCTTTGGGGAGTGCTTTTTTCCTCAGCCTCTTTCTGTCTCTGTGTCTGTCTCAGGTGAGCACATGGGCCCTCTGGCAGTTAAAAATATCTACTATCTTGTTTTCTATTAGCTAACTCATAAAATAAGGGTAAACACAATAGGGCAACAAAAATATTTTTATAATAAGTAAGGATCAATGTGGTTGCCTTTAGAGTTAATGCACGGTTTGGACTGGTCTTTTTCAAATTTAGGTGTGTGATAAATTACATTGATTGCATTTTCATGAAGATACCTGCTTTCAGAAAGATGGCCTCACAGGAGCTATAAAATGCTGTACTTGAATGGCTTTGGAAAAAAAATACAATTATTTGGAAACTGATATGTTGAGAGGCTTAGAATATATTTGGTTTTAAAGGCCTTAACCCACTCTAATTCTTCATCAAAGAAAATCAATCACAGAATAAGAACATGAATTAGATATCCCTAAATGTCATAACATTTATATATTGGATTTTATTTTTACTTCATTAAGAAACCAAATAGGACTGTAATTAAAGAAAACGATAGCATATGGTAGAGAGACTGTTTATAGTTTTCCTAAATTTATACGCCATTAGAAATTCTGTGCTGTGAAGGACAAGCCTAGTGAACTATATGCATAATTGATTAGAAACTTATTCTGCTTCTAAATCACAGGGAAATCTACTTTTATTTAATTGGAAATTTGTTACACAAGTCTGAAATTGAGTACCCTAAGATTTCCCATGAAATTTGAGAGGGTATGAAAATGAATGAGGAAGCAAAGGCTTGAAAAGTCCCCTAACAATATTACTTAATTTTATAAACTTCCTTAGAGTATATGTATCTTGAAATTATGTTTTTATAACTTCCATAATAGCATGTTAATCTCCCTGTTCAAGGGAAGAATTCAATAAGAATTGTTTGAATGCCTACTGTGTTCCCAAGTGCTGGGAAAAATTCTGAGTAAACAGAAAAAAAAAAAAAAAGGTTGATTTGTGTCCTCATTGAGCAGGATGGAAAATAAGGCAGTCAAACTAAGATTTACAATATCTTGTTACAAATACTACCTAGTCAGAGGAGTGATCAGGGGACAGACCAACACATAATCCTAAAAGTGACTCTGGATCACCTACAGATGGCCAGGACTCCACTCGACTTTTAGTGTCTATCCCAGTTTTCTGGCTTAACTATATAACTACAGTTTATTATTATTATTTTTGTTGTTGTTTTTTAAAGAGATTTTTGCTATAGGGCATATGTGCTCACTGGAGAGACAGAGAGAGAGAGAGAGTGAGAAATCACCCCCAGGGGGCATGGCCATACCACAATTCCTTCTCCTCTATTCTCCTCTTGGGATTTTGGGTACACACATAAGCACCAGTCATGAGTTTCAAGCCACAGCATCTGGGACTTGAACTACCATCAACCACGTGGGAGCCCAGCACCTTAGTCAATATGCCACCTGCTGGTCCATATAACTACAGTTTTAAAGTAAGTATTCATGTATTTTATGAGGTTGCATATCAATATCACTCTAGAAGTCGATAGTAATTTTGATAAAAGTTAGCATTCTGTAGCTATGATGTAATAGAAGAATCAGACATCTTTGATCTCAACATTACCTGTTTTCACTTAGGATAAACCAGCAACAAAAAATTTAGATTTTTATGTTTTGCGTGGTGTGTTATGATAGTGTGGGATGATGTGTGATGTGGAAAGGTTGGATGATATATTGAAAGTGGCATTGTATAGCTTGGTGTGTTGTATGGTTGGCTTAGAACAGTCTCTGGGGGATGTGTGTGTTTATGTGAGAGAGTGTGTGTGTTCTCTGTGGGATGTGGTGTTCAGCATGCTGTGTAATGCAGTGGAAGTGGTAAATGTGGTATATAGATGGTGTGTTCTGAGACATAGCCTGCCATGTACAGCATGGTCCACTGAGGATGGTAGGTCTGGGAGTGTGGGGTACGGTATAATGTGGTGCTGTATTTTATGGTCAAGTTTTGAAGTTTCATGTTTCTGAAGTAGTGAAGGCAATGTAAACTCTCACAAATTAACAAGGAACACAGCTTAATTAACACAAATTAAGCTCATATAGTATCTTCTATGTGAGTTTGCTTAGTTTCAGTCTATCTTTCACATGTACAACTACATCTGCAAGTAAGCTTGTCAGAGGGAAGGCTGAGGGCTAGGTATTCCTAAGACAAATAAGACAAATTGAACACGCCCTCTCTAGGACTCTATCTATTAGAAACAGTATAAATATGTCACCAGTGTGTAACTATTATCATCTCAACAGCAGGCATGAGCTTTCTGTTTAGAGAAGGAAAACATTTAGGGAAGGACATGGTTTAGGAAAATATTCTGATAGGCAGCTTGCGCTGGGAGGAGTAATCATCAAGACATCACTGTCCACAGCATCCCAGTCGCCACTGAGCTACAGTCTTCACACTCAGGATGAGGACGTCCAATCACTTTCATTATTTTATTTTTTCTGTTTGACTGGAAAGAGAAGAAATATATAAATGAAAGGAGAACCGTGGAGAAAAAGGGCCCAAGGAGATAATGTTGTATGAGGACTCGGGGTAGAGGTGGGAAACTAAAATTTAAGAGGTTCCTCATGTTGAAAATCAAGTGGTCTATATTTCTGTCATGTAAACAAACCCTTCATCTCCATTTTTAAAGCTTTATCTCTCTCTGAAAACATACCCCTGAATTTAATAGCCTCTGAGGGAGGCATGGAGATGCACAGGCAGGGTATGGGGTAGCCAGTGGGATCCAGGAAGGCTCAGAGGAGACTTCAGGCAGAGGAGACCCAAGGGGAAGCCTGTAGTGTCTGTGGAGACACTGGGAAAGGTTCTCTACTGCCCTAAGGTGTGGTTTCACGGTTCTGCACCAAACTCAAAGGAAAGGGGAGACTCAGTTGAGACCTCAGTTGTAATTATAAGGCCTGTTCTTCAAATTATAAGCATGAGCTAAATTGACTTGAGACATTCAACTGAGGTATGAAAGATGACCAAGTGAGGTTTGCATCATAATCAAAACAAAACAAAACAAAACAAAAACAAAAGGAAAAGCAAAAATAAAACAATCCCAACAGTCATAATCCCGAAGGTTGAAATCATGAAAGGTCAATCTCCCTAAAGACCAACACTGTTGAAATCTAAATTTCCAAAAGATAAAAATCTCAAAAATATTATCTGGAAAAGTAATTTAAAAATGCTTTAAAAGACATTTACTTACTTAAATCCTTAAAAAGGAATTTACTTGATACAAAAACATAACAGAATACTACATAAACCTCTTTACATAATAAAATAGGCAACAATGACATATTTGGTTTTGTGAGCATAAACAGGTATACTAATGACAGTCACAAAGGTGTGATGGTTATGAGCAGGTGAACTATAGTCATGAAGAACTGGGTCAAAAAGTGAACTGTATAAACGCATTTCATTACGATTGCTAACTGCAAGCACCCTCCTTTATAACCGTGGTCGTATGAAACACTGCAATGGGCAGCCTAAGTCTTTTGAGGAAATCAACCAAAAATTGATCACTACGTATGCAGTCCCTCAGAGGAGAAATTTTAACTTTCACAAATGCAGATGTACACAAAAGACATCTTTTCATTTATTGAGTACGTTCCATTGCTCTTATATACATTTACAATTCTTACACATAAAGTTCATGCTTTTGTGGAGACAAATTTGCAAAAAAAATGCAAAAAACATAGAACTCTCGGAAAGGTTTTTATACAGTTTATATCTCCAGAATTGGAGATGAAATATATAGCATAACAAATTATATAAAAAAAATGCTAACAAGTTTTAAATACTGAGAAAAAAACCATAAAAAACCTCAAAGAAAAACACAAAATACTTAAAAGGAAAACTCGATATCTAAGGAAGAACATTATGGTGGTTGATCATTGGCAAGTGCACTGAAATACTCCATTAAGAACTGCATGACTTTTATGATTTCAACTTTCAGGATTTCCACATTGGGAATTTAAATTTTTGGAATTGTGACTTTTGGGATTTTAGATGTTAGGGATTTTAGACTTTAGGGATTTTGATCTTTCAGGATCTCAACTTTCTAGATTATGGCATTTGGAATTATATTTTAGGGATTATAATCAGCCTTGGAGTAAGTGACCCCGTGATGATGCTGTCATTGGGAAGAAAAACTGGGTGCCTCATTGACAGAAGAAAAAGGAAATTGAGAAAAGTGTGTAATTTTCTTGCACAGTAGGACAGGCTATATATGAATGAGACAAAACTGAGCTAGAACTGCACTCTTTTCTTTCATCTAAGGTCAATGCTCCAACATGACTCTTCTGTTTTATGCTGCTTGGATATGTCTCTCCTCTAATCACCTCTCCTTTCCTCTTGCTAAACCATTTCTGTTCTCCCACAACACGTGGCTGAGCACTATCTCCTCTGATCTTAAAAATACATAGTATAGGAACCAGTGGATGGTGTAATGGTTACATTGCTGGACTCCCATGTAGTTGACTGTGGTTCAAGTCCTGGAGCTGGTGACTTGAAATTCATGCTGGGCACATGTTTGCATGTGTGCCCAAGATCCCCAGAGGAGAATGGAAGAGAAGGGATTGCAGCATGGCCATCTCCCCTGGCGGGGAGGTGGGGTGATTTCTTGCTTTCTGTGTCTGTCTCTCTGGCGAGCATATGTGCCATATAGCAAAAATCTCTCAAAACAAAACAAAACAAAACAAAAAACAAAAAAAACCCCTACAGTATAGATTGTCAAAAGTTATGGAAAAAATGGGTTTTATGTTTAATGACAAACACAAAATACTCACTATGGTTGACAAAATATGGGACAGCCCCTGTGATTTCCGTACTCTGTGTTTGTACCCTGTGTTACCCTCCCCTTGAGTATGGGTGGAGCTCGTGGCTTGTACTTGTGGGAAGAACTGAGCTTTCTTTGGGGTGAGAAACTTTCCATACTGGTTTTAGAAAATTAAGTTGCTATATTTTGATAGGGGCTGTGAGAGGCCCATGAAACAGGGAACTATGGTACCCTCCAGAAGTTGAGAATGACCCTGGGCTAACAGTCTGAAAGAAAAGATTGTGTTAAACCCTACAGATTATTTTTGGTATGACATTGGGAAAAGGAAACCCATGTGTACTGTTGGTGGGTATGTAAATTGGTACTGCCATTACGTTAGAGTATGGAGGTCCTTCAAGAAAGTTAAAAATAGAACTACCTATAACTTAGCATTACCACTTCTGGGCATATATCCAAAAGAAATAAAGTAAGTATCTCAAAGAGATATCTGTACTTCCATGTTCATTGCAGCATTATTCACAGTAGCCTAAGTGTCCTCTTATAGATAAATGAACAAAGAAAATATGTTACTCTCTCTGAAAACATACCCCTGAATTTAATAGCCTCTGAGGGAGGCATGGAGATGCACAGGCAGGGTATGGGGTAGCCAGTGGGATCCAGGAAGGCTCAGAGGAGACTTCAGGCAGAGGAGACCCAAGGGGAAGCCTGTAGTGTCTGTGGAGACACTGGGAAAGGTTCTCTACTGCCCTAAGGTGTGGTTTCACGGTTCTGCACCAAACTCAAAGGAAAGGGGAGACTCAGTTGAGACCTCAGTTGTAATTATAAGGCCTGTTCTTCAAATTATAAGCATGAGCTAAATTGACTTGAGACATTCAACTGAGGTATGAAAGATGACCAAGTGAGGTTTGCATCATAATCAAAACAAAACAAAACAAAACAAAAACAAAAGGAAAAGCAAAAATAAAACAATCCCAACAGTCATAATCCCGAAGGTTGAAATCATGAAAGGTCAATCTCCCTAAAGACCAACACTGTTGAAATCTAAATTTCCAAAAGATAAAAATCTCAAAAATATTATCTGGAAAAGTAATTTAAAAATGCTTTAAAAGACATTTACTTACTTAAATCCTTAAAAAGGAATTTACTTGATACAAAAACATAACAGAATACTACATAAACCTCTTTACATAATAAAATAGGCAACAATGACATATTTGGTTTTGTGAGCATAAACAGGTATACTAATGACAGTCACAAAGGTGTGATGGTTATGAGCAGGTGAACTATAGTCATGAAGAACTGGGTCAAAAAGTGAACTGTATAAACGCATTTCATTACGATTGCTAACTGCAAGCACCCTCCTTTATAACCGTGGTCGTATGAAACACTGCAATGGGCAGCCTAAGTCTTTTGAGGAAATCAACCAAAAATTGATCACTACGTATGCAGTCCCTCAGAGGAGAAATTTTAACTTTCACAAATGCAGATGTACACAAAAGACATCTTTTCATTTATTGAGTACGTTCCATTGCTCTTATATACATTTACAATTCTTACACATAAAGTTCATGCTTTTGTGGAGACAAATTTGCAAAAAAAATGCAAAAAACATAGAACTCTCGGAAAGGTTTTTATACAGTTTATATCTCCAGAATTGGAGATGAAATATATAGCATAACAAATTATATAAAAAAAATGCTAACAAGTTTTAAATACTGAGAAAAAAACCATAAAAAACCTCAAAGAAAAACACAAAATACTTAAAAGGAAAACTCGATATCTAAGGAAGAACATTATGGTGGTTGATCATTGGCAAGTGCACTGAAATACTCCATTAAGAACTGCATGACTTTTATGATTTCAACTTTCAGGATTTCCACATTGGGAATTTAAATTTTTGGAATTGTGACTTTTGGGATTTTAGATGTTAGGGATTTTAGACTTTAGGGATTTTGATCTTTCAGGATCTCAACTTTCTAGATTATGGCATTTGGAATTATATTTTAGGGATTATAATCAGCCTTGGAGTAAGTGACCCCGTGATGATGCTGTCATTGGGAAGAAAAACTGGGTGCCTCATTGACAGAAGAAAAAGGAAATTGAGAAAAGTGTGTAATTTTCTTGCACAGTAGGACAGGCTATATATGAATGAGACAAAACTGAGCTAGAACTGCACTCTTTTCTTTCATCTAAGGTCAATGCTCCAACATGACTCTTCTGTTTTATGCTGCTTGGATATGTCTCTCCTCTAATCACCTCTCCTTTCCTCTTGCTAAACCATTTCTGTTCTCCCACAACACGTGGCTGAGCACTATCTCCTCTGATCTTAAAAATACATAGTATAGGAACCAGTGGATGGTGTAATGGTTACATTGCTGGACTCCCATGTAGTTGACTGTGGTTCAAGTCCTGGAGCTGGTGACTTGAAATTCATGCTGGGCACATGTTTGCATGTGTGCCCAAGATCCCCAGAGGAGAATGGAAGAGAAGGGATTGCAGCATGGCCATCTCCCCTGGCGGGGAGGTGGGGTGATTTCTTGCTTTCTGTGTCTGTCTCTCTGGCGAGCATATGTGCCATATAGCAAAAATCTCTCAAAACAAAACAAAACAAAACAAAAAACAAAAAAAACCCCTACAGTATAGATTGTCAAAAGTTATGGAAAAAATGGGTTTTATGTTTAATGACAAACACAAAATACTCACTATGGTTGACAAAATATGGGACAGCCCCTGTGATTTCCGTACTCTGTGTTTGTACCCTGTGTTACCCTCCCCTTGAGTATGGGTGGAGCTCGTGGCTTGTACTTGTGGGAAGAACTGAGCTTTCTTTGGGGTGAGAAACTTTCCATACTGGTTTTAGAAAATTAAGTTGCTATATTTTGATAGGGGCTGTGAGAGGCCCATGAAACAGGGAACTATGGTACCCTCCAGAAGTTGAGAATGACCCTGGGCTAACAGTCTGAAAGAAAAGATTGTGTTAAACCCTACAGATTATTTTTGGTATGACATTGGGAAAAGGAAACCCATGTGTACTGTTGGTGGGTATGTAAATTGGTACTGCCATTACGTTAGAGTATGGAGGTCCTTCAAGAAAGTTAAAAATAGAACTACCTATAACTTAGCATTACCACTTCTGGGCATATATCCAAAAGAAATAAAGTAAGTATCTCAAAGAGATATCTGTACTTCCATGTTCATTGCAGCATTATTCACAGTAGCCTAAGTGTCCTCTTATAGATAAATGAACAAAGAAAATATGTTACACACACACACACACACACACACATCTGCCTGTCTGTCTGTCTATCTATCCATCCATCCATCCATCCACCCACCCACATGGAATATTATTAAGCCATAAAAAAGAAGGAAATTCTGCCATTTGGATGAGACTTGAGGACATTGTGCTAAGTGAAATAAGTCAAATAAAGACAAATACTATATAATCTCACAAGTGGAGCCTAAAAAATTTAAACTCATAGAAACAGAGCATAGATTGATGTTTGCCAGGGACTGTGTGATAAAAGTCGGAAAATGGTCCAATGGTACCAAATTTCAGTTATAAGATGAATAAGTTCTAACTTTAATGTAAGCACGGTGACTATAGTTGGTAATACTGTATCATGTGTGTGAAATTTGCTAAGAGAGTAGGATCTTAAGTGTTCTTACCACATGCATACACACACACATACACATAACAGAAATAGTGGATATGTTAACAAACTTAAGGGTGGGAATCATTTCACAATATATACATATATCAAAGTGTCATATGGTATACTTTAAATATTGGGTTGTCAGATACATTTTTAAATTTTTAGATAGAGAGTTTTGCTATAGGGTACGTGTGCTCACTGAAAATACAGAGCCAGGCAGAAAAACAGAAAATGAGAAATCACCTCCTGGGGAGGAATGGCCATGCAGCAGTCCCTTTTCTTCCATTCTTCTCTTGGGATATTGGGCATGCACACACACACATGAGCTCGGCGTGAGTTTTAAGCCACCTGTTTTGGGACTCAAACCATGATTGACTACATGGGAGTCCAATGACCTAACCATTCACCCTCCTCTGGCCCCAATTATGATGCATTTTTACATGGAAAAAATACATCATGACTTTTCTGACAACTCAATATATACAGTTTTTTTCAATTATCCTTTCATAAAGCCAAAGGAGAAAACAATTAAACAACAGCAACAGCAAGAAGAATGAATGCAGAAACTTCAGTCCTAAAACTGAAAGGAGATGAATTATTTTAACATCTTGAGTGCCTAGGAATAGATCTTTCCTCATTTGGGCCTCTGATTGGAGACCATGACCCTGGATAAAACCTGGATTTAAGCCTGGTGAGATCTTGGATTTTAGACTATTACCTGTATAACAGTTTATCTGGGTAAGCTATTACTGGATTTCTAGCCAGTAGAAAAAGAGAGACTAAAGAAGCATAGTTTTACGCTGTTAAGTTTGTGGTAATGTCTTTTGCAGCACAGAAAATGATACACTTATTAATTTAAAATTTTTTTTTCATTTTTTATTTCATTTTCTTTTATATATTCAATCATGTTATTTAGCTTACAAAAAAATATTTCAACAGGTGAACATTTCTCCCTAGTACAGTTGATAAAACTATAAAATATCTTCAACATATAATACCACGTTTCTTTGTCCCGTTAATGCTTTGCCTCGCTATTTTTTTCTAAATGTCTTTCGTCAGATCCTCCTCTTTCACACACACTATATCTGGTATTTACATCTATATACTGTGTTTCTAAATCCTTTAGTCAATCAGTTTCAGTCATGAAGTGCGGACACTCAGTATATATTAAGTGGGGGACATACAATGCCTCTCTTTCATAGCCTGGCTTGTTTCACTCAGCAGTAAATCTTCCATTTTCATCCACTTCTTGTCAAAAGACAGGGTTTTGCTTTTTATGGATGAATAGTATGCCACAGAGTATATGTGCCAAAGTTTTTCTATCCATTCACCTGTTCATGGGCATTTGGGTTGTTTCCAAGACTTAGCAATTGTGAATAGTACTGCAATAAATATCAATGTGCAAGCACTTTTCTGATTAAGTATTCTTTTGTTCGTTGGGTAGATACCAAGGCATGGGATTGCTGGATCATATGGTAGTTATATTTGTAGATTTTTGAGGAATCTCCAAATTGTTCTCCACAGTGGCTGGGCCGATTTACATTTCCATCAGCACATTCCCATCAGCAGTGTAAGAGAGTTCCCCTTTCACTACATCCCCCCACCCCCAGCACTTATCTTTTTTTTTTTTTTCTTAATCTTAGTCTTTCTGATTGGTGTTAGATGGTATCTCGTTGTTGTTTTGATATGTATTTCCCTTACAATGGGGGATGTTGAGCATTTTTTCATATGCCTTTTAGCTACTCCTATGTCATCTTTAGAGAGTGGATTTTTCAACTCATTCTCCCATCTTTTAATAGGATTGATTGTCTTTTTTAGGAACAGCTGCTTGAGTTCCTTGTGAATTCTGGTTATCAGTCCCTTATCTGACACATAGTTTACAAAAATCTTTTCTCATTCTGAGGGCTGTCGATTCACACTAATTACTGTTTCTTTTGCCATGCAGAAACTTCTTAGTCTGATGTAATTCTACTTGTCTATTTTGGGGATTATCGACTGTGCTTTGGGGGTCTTATTTAAGAAGTCTCTCCCTACTCCAATGTCTCCTAGAGTTTCCCCAGTGTTTTCCAGGAGCAGTTTTATAGTTTGAGGTCTTATACACTTATTAATTTTATGGAAAAAAATAAAATTGGACTAACTTGTGATACACAAAGATTTCAGTGGTCTGAAATGAAATCAGTACTTGATTTGGTAGAAATGCCCTCTAGTCAGGGACTTTGGTTTGGGATCTCACATCTAACACTTACTGCTAGGTAACCTTGAGGAAATATTGAACCTCTTTTGCTTTCAGGTTTATCGTTTTGTCAGTTGTAAGGTGGGGATATTAATGAGGACCCGTCTTAGCCTACTTGGGCTTCCGTAACAAAGTACCATACACTGGGAAACTTAAAGAGCAAAAATATATTTCCTCACAGTTCTTCAGGCCAGAGGTTCAAGATGGAGATTCTGGCCACTTTGGTCTCCTGTGGGTCTCTCCTCCTCTCTGGAACTCTGCCTTCTTCCTGTGTGCTCACAAGGCCTTTCTTCTCCTCAGTGGATGTCTATAGAGTTCTCAAGTCTCTTCTTCCATGGAAGGATAACAATAAGAAATAATTCTGTCAGTCGGGTCCTACCCACATGACCTCACTTAACTTTAATTACTGCCTTCTTCCAAGTATAGACACACTGGGGGTTAGAGTTTCAACATATGACTTTCTGGAGGGTGACATATCTATCTATCTATCTATCTATCTATCTATCTATCTATCTATCTATCTATCTATCTATATCTTTTCTTATAAGGCTTTTAATATCTTTTCTTATAAGGTTTCAAGTACTACATACATCTATTGTACATTTAAAAAACCCTTACAAAATAAGGAAAATGACAACCAGATCAATATAAAATTTATGAAGAGATCCCTGAAATTATTTGAAAAGACCATTGATGTCCATAATAATACATGCCAATGAAAACCATGCCATTGTTTTTGCCTATCAAAAAAGCAAAGATTGAAGTAGTTATAGTTTCTCTGTGATGACAAAATGGGAGAAAACAAACACTGTCAAACCTGGTGCTGATTTATCATTTTTGTTTGAAATTTGAAATGCACTTACAATGTGAGCATATAGGATGATGTCTATTAAGAACTGTTAGTGGTAGCAATATGTAGGACTCATCTAAATGTTCCATTAGGAGGACAGTAGTTAAATAAATTACTATTGCTATCACTCTAGCAATTTGAAGAAGCTAGATCTATTTGTATTGATTTCTAAAATAAAGCCATTATAGAGTATTAAGTAAAAAAAGTTAGTATCAAGTCAATTCTTACAGTGCATTACTATATTTCTTT
Organism: Tupaia belangeri chinensis; assembly: GCF_000334495.1. Taxonomy (NCBI): domain Eukaryota; kingdom Metazoa; phylum Chordata; class Mammalia; order Scandentia; family Tupaiidae; genus Tupaia; species Tupaia belangeri. The sequence goes on along the minus strand of NW_006159850.1, from coordinate 12,167,771 downwards.
GCAGATGTCCTTACAATGTGCATATAGATCCCTGACAACAGTAATGATATCTGCATACTGCGATTGGGGATGATTATTTTTGTTCTTATTTCTAAAAAAAGTGTTTGATAATTTTATTAATAAAAATTTCTTGAGCAAAGTATATTTAAAAGTAGATTGACTCATGTTTCATAAAATTAAAATGGAAATATTTCATTTTTACATGCAATATTAGAAATTTTTGTTTTGTTTTTAGCCATATGAAAGGAAGTTAATTACCCTCGCCATTGTGCTGAAGCTCGACAGTATAGCTACTAACTATAACTCAGTTTACCTATTCTTTTTTTTTTTTTTTTGAGAGTTTTTCACTATAGGGCGCGTGCGCTCGCCAGACAGACAGAGACAGACATAGAGACAGAAAGCGAGAAATCACCCCCCGCGGGGATGGTCACGCCACAATCCCGTCTCCTCCATTCTCCTCTCGGGATCTTGGGCATGCACGCACACGCGCCCGGCATGAGTTTTAAGCCACCAGCTCCGGGACGCGAACCATGGTCGACTACGTGGGAGTCCAGCGACATAGCCATTACGTTAACTGCTGGTTCCTAGTTTACCTATTCTTCAGTTGGATACTATCTTTTTTTCATTTTTAACAATATCTGTGCTTTTTGTGATTCATTCTATTTGGTTTGGTGAATCACATTCTATTGCTCTACCTCTTCACAAAAGATGAATACAAAGTTAAAGAAGTATCACCTTGTTGAAATGATATAAATCAGTAATTTTGTGTAAGTGGCCAAAAAAAAAAAAAAGAATATTCTTTTGGTAATTTAGCACTGATTTTGTTGCTGAGATACAAAAGAACTCTTATTTTTTTTCTTTTAAACTGTCTTTTTTTTCTTCTATGAGTAAGAGACCACTCACCAGAAAGACAGAAAGAGAGAGAGAGAGACAGAGAGAGAGAGCACACGCACACCCACAACAAGGTCTTGATGCTACGATCCACCACTGGCTCTCAGCCAACTGTGCATCAAAGGCAGATGTATGCCTGGCATACTCAGAAAGGTCTCCAGACTTGAACTAGGAACCTTCCTTTGTGAAATTGTTTGTCAGAGTCACATTTTACCGCTACATCACCATCTAATCCTCTCAAGATCTATTTGTTTGGTTATACATGAGAGACCTAAATAACATTCCCTCTCTCATCTTCCCCACTCTTTTATTTATTTATTTATTTATTTATTTTTTTGAGAAGTTTTTGCTATAGGGTGTGTGACTCTCCAGAAAGACAGAGAAAGAGAGATAGAAAGTGAGAAATTACCCCCCGGAGGGATGGCCATGCTGCAATTCCTTCTCCTCCATTCTCCTCTCAGGATCTTAGGCATGCAAGCACGCACACATGCCCAGCGTGAGTTTAAGCCACCTGGTCTGGAACTTGAACTGCGGTCAACTACGTGGGAGTCCAATGACAGCCATTACGCCAACTGCTGGTCCCCCTCCCCTTTTTTTTTAATTGAGAGAGATTTGCTATGGGGCATGTGCACTTGCCAGAGAGACAGAGAGAGATAGACAAAAAGTGAGAAGTCACCCCCCACTAGGGGTGATGACCACACCACAATCCCTTCTCCTCCATTCTCCTCTTGGGATTTTGGTCATGCACACACACTTGGCATGTGATTCAAGCTGCTGGGTCTGGGACTCGAACCATGGTTGACTATGTGGGAGTCCAGCGACGTAAACATTATGAGATCTGTTGGCCTTTCTTTTATCAATGCATTCTCTGTTGGTTTATTAAGAAACAAATTTTACTATGATTGTATTTAATAAGCATGTTGAAATCACTGTGTATGTAGTTACTATGTATTTTATACCCTATCAAAATCCTTTCTTTTTCATTCTTTATTCTCTAAGGTGTGTCCTTTTTTTTAATATATAGAATCCAATTATGATATAAAGTTAATCATTGGGGCCAGAAGATGGCATGGTGGTTGAGGCATTGGATTCCCCCACTCCCAACCATGGTTCACATCCTTGTTCCAACAGTTTGAAAATCATGTTGTGCGTGTGTGTGTGTGCACGCGCGCCCACACACACACTCAAAAACCCCTAGAGGAGAATGAAGGAGAAGAGATTTCAGCATGGCCATCCTCTTGGGGTGGGTGGTGATTTCTCACTTTCCTTTTCTCTATATCTCTCTGGTGAGTGCACATGCCCTATAGCAAAAACCTAAAAATAAAACAAAATAAAGATAATTATTACAAAATAATGCATTGATCTGGCTCAAAAGAGAAATCATGAAAAGGGCATAAGTAGTCCTAAAAACATCATTTATGATAAGATAGCTGTGTTCAAACAATTAGGAGAATAGTTTTAGGAAAATACCTTATGCCAGCAATTACAGATCTCAGAGCTAAGAATGCAACAGCCTTCTTTGAGTCATGCCGTTGGTAGCTCTCCAGAATGCCTTCTTCCTTCCTGATAACGAAATGTTTTCAATTCTGCCTGGTCCTGATACCTGTGCAGGTCCTGCAGTGGATTTGATACACATGACTTGCAGTTTCATTTGGAAATCCATAAGCTCTGTCCAGATATATTGGAAAATAGACATAGATAGGATTTTTGAGGAAATTGTCTGGATAAGTAAGGTACCGGTACATTTTCCTTTAAAATATCAACACTCTGATGCCTGCATTGACCAGATTGGCCTTTTCCTTTGTTGCCTGAGAAAACAACTTATGTGAAACATAATTAAGGGGGAAAAGAAGACATTTGAAGGTGAAATGTAATCCTATGGTTCCAGTCAGTGCTTATTTTCTCCTGCTCTTTCACATTATTATATATTCAATTGGTAGAATATTTGTGGTCCCTTGAATGTGAGTCCCAGAAAATTTCTTAGAGAGTTACCACCATTCTGTCCTAGTCATGAGACTCAATAACAAGTAAGATTCTCTGTGTAATTCTCATCTTTTTTGTCTAGTTCTTGAATGCAATACACATTGCCATTTTATCTTTATAAAGTAGCTGGGACACAAACCCATTCACTAAAATTGTTGAGATAAATGGGGTTTCTTTGCCCTACATTTCTGTACTGTATTCTAAAAAAATAAAATGTTATTTTTCTTGGCAATAAAACTGCACTTTGAAAATCATTTCCCTTTTTCTAATAGCATCTAAATTGACATAACGGTATAAATTGTTGAAATTCAGTGTCTAGTTAAATAGAAATTTATGTTGCCCTTAATTTGGATCTATTGTTCTACCTTCAATAATCTTTTATAATGTTAATTCTGTCCCGAAAGCACCAGATTTAGCCAGTCCTATCAGAAATGTGGTATGTCACTTTGTTCATTATCTTTTTCTTTGGTAGTCTATAAACAAAATGCCAGAGGTATCAGAAAACTACTCCATAAGAATATTGATGTGTAAAGTTGATTAACTAGTAATGATAGTAAAAACAAGGATGTGTATAGAAATAAGATTATGGTGGATAATTTTTTGAGGTTCAAGAAATGTATTCTATTTCTGACAAACTCAATCCCATTGGTGATGAGTTTACAAACACTATCATCAGGATACTTCAGTTCAGTATTTATTCATCCATTTGTTTTTTTTCCAAATTTTTTTTCTAGCTTAAATGAGGAATAATTGACAAATGAAAATTGTGTACAGTTGGCTCTTTGTTTCTATAGGTTCTATATCTGTGTAACCTAACCAGACAGGTATTTTTGATCTGTAGTTGATTAAATCCATGGATACAGAGGGCCAACTAATATTTAAGGTATATAGTGTAACGTTTTGATGTGTGCGTATGTTGTGAGATAATTACCACAATTATACTAATGAACATATCCATCACCTCACATAGTCACCATGTGTGTGTGTGTGTGTGTGTGTGTGTTTGGTGAGAACATTTAAGATCTACTCTTTTACAGGTCAGCAAATGGAATGGTAGTTAAAGTGTTGGATTCCCACATAGCCAAGTCCTGGACCAATTGCCCTTGAAAATCATGCTGGATGTGTGTGCGTGTGTGCCCAAAATCCCAACAGGAGACTAGAGAAGGGATTGAGGCTATCCCCCTGGTAGGTGATTTCTCACTTTGTCCCCCCCCACCCCCCTGCTTTCTCTCTGTCTGTCCCTGGTGAGCACACGTGCCCTATTGGCAAAAACCTAAAATCAAAAACAAACAAACAAATGAAATCTACTCTTTTGCTAAATTTCAAATATACAAAACAGTATTGTTATAGTTACCATGCAGTACATTAGCTACAGAGAACTTAGGTATATGACATAACTGAACTTTGAGCTTTATGTCCCAAATCCCTCCATTTTCTTTATGCCCCCCACAACCCTGAGAACCACTATTTTACTCTCTGCTTCTACAAGTTTGATTTCTTTTATATTCCACATATACAAGGGGAATTAAGAAAGACTGGACAGTGGCACTGTGGTAACACAACACTATAAGGCTGACACACATGGAGAGGTGCTGGGTTCATGTCTGGACACCTCCCTAAACACACTGGGCATGTATGTGCCCACGACCTGGGGCTGACTGAAGCTGGCAGAGTAGGAAAGTGGAATTACAGTATGAAAATGGAATTACAGTATGACAGAAAGAAAAGTTGAAGCCCATGCAGTTTTTGTTTGTTTATTTGTTTTTGTTATAGGGCATGTGCATTTGCTGGAGAGAGACAGAGAGAGAGATAGAAAGGGTAAGTGAGAAATTACTCCCTTTTGCAATACCCCCATTCTCTGGGGATTTGGGACCACATGCACACATATAGTGTGTTTTTCAAGTTGCAGGAACTGGTACTTGAATTGCACTGTCAGCCATCTGGGATTCAGTGTTTTAATCTCCATGCCATCTGCTGGCCCTACCATACAGCTTTTTAATAATATGAATGTTCCATGAACTTCTCAATGATCCTTTCGTAAGTGAGACCATGGATTATTTGTCGTTCTATGACTGGCTCGTTCTACTAAGCATAATATCCTCTAGATTTATCTTTGTTGTTACAAATGACAAGATTTCCTTTAAATTTTTTTCTTTTAAAGTGTAATAATTCATTTCTTTGAATATATATATATATAGAGAGAAAGGCACCTACAACAGAGTCCTCAAGCCATGATCCACCCTAGGGCCAGGGCCACAGGCACATCCATGCCTGACTATGTCCAGGGAGACCTTGGGACATGAACCAGGCATCCTCCCGTGTGGCCATTGTGTTGCTCCCAACCTCTTTCTTTCAAACTGAATAACATGCCACTGTATGTATATAGCACAATTGCTGCATCTATTCATCCATCCATGGACATTTGCCTTTCTATCTCTTGGCTGTTATGAATAATGCTATAATGAACATGAGAATGCAGATATTTCTGCCACGTACTCATTTTGTTTCTTTTGGATATATCCCAGAAGTGTGATTGCTGGATTATATAGTAATTCTATTTTGAGGAACTCCTATACTGTTTTCTGTACTATTTCTGTACTATACTAGTTGATATAGCCACCAACAGTGTACAAAGGTTTCCTTTCTCCACATCCTCACAAACACTTGTAATCTTTTTTGTCTTTTTCATCATAGACATCACTTCTGTTGTCTATGTTGACTCTGATAGTCTGTGATCATCTATTATATGACAGGCATTATGATCTGTCCAATGAACACAAAGATAAATAAGGTACCACAACTGCCCTCAGGGACTCAAAACACACAGGGAAGCCAGCAAGGCTTTGGTAGGCTGTAGTCAAGTTTTTCTGGCAAATTCAACCACAGAACACATGAGGTGTTAGGGGAACACTGAGATGAAGCTGAGAAACTCTCCAAAAGAGGCTACAGATAATCTGAATCTTACAGACTCAGTAACAAAGAGTCAGCAGAAGGGAAAGACTTCTTACCCAACCAGACTGAAGGAGAAAAGCCTGGTGCTGGGGATGAGCAGAGAGAGATATTGGTAACCAGTCGGTTCTCCAGTGACAGGAGGTGGGATACAGGGTATATGATGGCAGTGAGGTTAGGAGCTGGAGGTCCTGAGGATCAAGTCATTATTAGTGTATCAGCATGTAGAAATGGGAACTTTTCTTCCTAATAAAATGGATTACTCTTCAAAATAGCTTTTGAGTTATAATTACCCTTGATAATTCTCCATGGCTAAGAAAAAATGGTATTTTTGGCACCAATGTTCTATTTATTTCTTTTGAAAAACATATTTTTCAGGGGAATATTCTACCAGTTCAAGATATAAGTTCAGTTAATCTATATTTCAAATTATTTATTAGTCTTGGTCTAATACTTTCCTTCTGGGTCACTCTTTACCAGAGTAGTAGGACTTATAGGTAGCATGAGACCTATAAGAATCTCTTATCTCTCTCTCTCTCTTATACACATGCACGCACACACACAGGCATGCACACATACGTGCATGCCAGGCCATAGGAGAACATAGTCCCTTCCTTCAGTCTCTTATGATTTTTGCTGTCTGTGGTACTGTGCAATTGACCGCTCATCCCCAGCAGTGCAGAGACTTCTGTTCTCAGGGTGAGTGGGTGTTCCCCTTGTAGCATTCTGCCCTTCACTAGCTCTTGTCTCTCTCAGCATTTCCCATCCTCAGCCATACTTTCTGGTATCTAAAAGATCCTCTGGCCTTTTTGTTCTTGGCTAACTTAATGCATCTCCCTCCCACACCATCTACCCATCTCTTCATATATCCTATTTCAGGCTCTTTTGAATGGAGCATGGGCTCCATCACCATTGATCTACAACAAAATCTAGAAAAGTTATTGTCGTTTTCTTATTTTTTTAGAATTACCTCCAAATTCTTGCAAAATTTCCTATTTCCCTTGGCCTATCTTGAGTGAAAAAGTACTGCCTACGTAGTTCCTATCCTTCTTTTCAAGGCTAGTTTGCAAACCCTCCTCTCTCAGCTCTCTCCACTTCCCTTGGGTAACTGGGATGTAGGGTAGGTGGTAGGAGGAGGGCAACTCATAAAAGCAGGCTTGACTGGAGTTGATCAACTTTTAATGTCCTGGCTATTACTTCTCTTTAAAACTAGAGCAGTATGTCTAGCATTTAGAAGTGTTTTTAAACTCAGAAATGAAAGTTGTCTGCATAATAAACCACCTACTTTCTGTTTATATATTAGGTCAAGTAAGAGGCCAAAGGATCACCAGTGGATATCTGAGCAACATTAAGGGTAAGTTTGGATGATATTTCTCATCACTGTATCACATCTCTATTAGCAGCTATTTTAAAACTATCAACAATATATAATTCAAAGTATTTAAAATAACTTGATTTTTCTAGTGGTATATTCTAAAAAGAGGATTTAAGGTTATGATGTTTTATTTAATACAAATAAAACTCTAATAAGCTTTCATAAGAAATGTTGGGAATCAAGATAGACATGTTTGAGGAGGTATTAACTGCTAACTTTCAAAATTCTTGAGATCATGAACTTAAGGAGGAAGTTAGTATAATGGACCAAATGAGAGGTAATAAACCATAATTCTGGTGGAGATATTTAGAATGTATAATAATTAAAATAACTTTGATGTCAGAATTAAGAATTTGTTCATAGTGGTGAGATAATGATGATCAATAGCAATGTATAGGTTTCTCACTGGGTGTAGTGGTGATCCTATGGACTAAGGTAGGAATTATCCTGAACAGGATTAGAGGATAGATACAGAGTTTAACTGACTTAAGTCTAACTAAGAGAGGCTCTAAACATAGTTGAAAATAATTGTTTAAAATTGAGAGATGGGGCTAAAAATGGATATATTTATCTTCAAATTATAGATCACTGTTATGTTTTAGATAATGGTTCATCTCCTCAAAGTTCATGTTTTAGAATTTGATCTTGGATAGCCCCAAAGTTTTAGGTTTATGTTTTGGGACTTAATTGTATTGCAAAGTTTTATGTGAAAACTTAATTCCTACATGATATCCTAGGGTAAAGCCTTTGGTATGATAATGTCATTAGGGTGGGCCCCCTATGATTGAGTTCTGGTGGATAATAAGCAGAGGGAAAAGGTGTAGAATAAGACACAGAAAAATATGGACAGCTCCTCTGCTCAAGATCCTGCCCTGTGCCGCCTTGTAGGCTGACTTTATATTTTTGGACTTTTCAGCCACTGGAATTGTGAGTCAAATAAACCTCTGTTCTCTTCAGTTTACCCAGTCATAGGTATTTGTGTTATCAACACAAGTAATGGACTATGTCACTATGGAAAAATCTAAGTAAAAGATGAGAAGTAGAAGTGAGTTGAGGATAAGTAAAAAAATAGTTTCCTTAGAAAAAGATGTGTTTTAGTAGTAGCTGAAAGAAAGGAGTCTGGGAAATGAGGCAAAAGAGGATTGCGAAGACAGGAAGCAGCAAGGGATGCCAAGGAGAAACAGTGGTCTACAATGTTATGCTGATGAAAGGACAAATAATACAGGGAGGGAGAAGACGAAAACGTTATTAGCATTGAAGATTGTTGTTTTTCTTGAAAGAAATTATAGTAGAAAAATGAGAATCATACATGGATAGATTAAAAATTCAGTTCATGATGGTAGAGCAATAAATCGTGGTATTGTAGTTAGAGAGTACATGATATTTAAGGCATCGATGAATTGAAACACGGAGACAGCTTGAGGCTGGGTTGTGATATGCACATAATTTAAAGAACTTTGTTTTGCTTTCATTGTGTTTAGAGATCAGTTCAAGCTTCTAAATGTTATTTGCAGCTATACAACATATTCGTATTTAATATGCTTTGTATATTTAAAGTCCTTCACGCACCTTTGGTAAAGTTGTTTGGGACCACAGGTCATATATTAAAGAGGAGAGATTTCATGATTACTGTGCTCAACGAGGCAGCTTTCTTAGAGGTTTCCTCCAAGAGGCAAAGCATCTCCCTTTCGCAGAGCTTACAGATACGGTTAAAAATAGACCTCTTCTGTTCTTAGGAAAATGTTCGTAGAAAGGTGTTTATAAGAGAATTTTGAAAATGTTCTACTAAAGACATATTTAGGTAAGAACATGTCAAACTCTCTAGAATTTAATGTAAATACTCACTTTTTTTCCACTTATATGAGGGATAAGAAACAGGTAAGATGGAAATAGAACATCTTACTCTAGTACATTTTTTTTTCTTTTACTATATTAGCTTTTATTCCCAGTCTTTACTGGTGAAATTGTGATTTTAAAAATTACCTCTCCAATACAAAAATTACTTTGTAAATAATATCTGAACATTCAGGTTACAGAGGAAAGCATGAGAAAAAAAAGAAGGCAATTGCATCTATTATTCTCCTTGGCCTTGAAAATCCTACTGATTTAATAACCCTCAAAGTACATTTAGGTTTATTGCATATCAAAGCCAAATAATATTGCCTGCCAATTATTACATTAAAAAGGAATCTTGTATTAACTTAGAAATGAAGTAATTTCTTTCTTTGAATGAGCAGAATTAAGTCGGAGGTGATTTTGGTGTTATTGAGAAGGCCTTAATCACACTGTCTATTTAAGCTGTTTATCCAGATCTTTTCATGAGAACGCCTAGGGGATGTCCTTCCAGCCCCCATTACTACACAAATGGGAAAATATTAGATCTTAATAGCAAGCCATGTGGGTACATTTTCTACTAGGATTTTTTTTTTAATCTGGAATTTAATTTAAGGACTTAATCTAATTTTCCCTCGAATTGCTCATTTCTTTGCATATGCTGAAATGTGGGCTCCCTCATTTAAAGAAGTTTCCTAATTCTTTAGGACTGTGTGGATACATAAACCTACATTCAATAAAAATTAGAAGAGAGTTGCAGTGAACAGAGGATTTTTCAGTTTGAGAATTTCTCTTACCACATTGCTTTTATTGAAAATAAAATTTAAGTCTGAATATAGAAGAAAACATATCCCAGATGCAAAGATATTTAGAAAAGATAATAATAATCATGGGGACTAACTGAGCTTATAACCATCTGCCGGCATTGCTCAAATGATGTGCATTCATTATATTATTTATTTTTCCCAAGAATTATATAAAATTGATACTAGTAGTATCCCCAAAAGGCACAGAGAGGTTAAATAATATAAATAAAGTCACACAGCAGGTGAAAATGAAATCTAGAATCTACAACCAACCAGTCTGACTTCAGAGCTATTGATGATTCACAAAACATAATTCTTCAATAACATATTTCATTGCTCCACAACTGTTAGCAGAAAAATTGGTTTTCAAATGTAATGTAAACTTTTACAAATCAACAGAAGTGGAGAAATAGCTGTTTACCTACTAGGTATAATATTTTACATAAATCCATCTTACAAATTTATGTTGGTAGACTCGGTAAATCAATGTGAACTTGAAGATATGTTTTCCCTGTGTTTAAAAAAAATACTATAAATATTCTTTCTTTACCTCAGTTCAAATCATTAATAAAAGTGCCAAACAGTCAGGGTCAGACAGAGTCCCACCCTTAAAATGTAAACGTCACTCATGGTGGAAATCAATCCAACTGTTTGGGTGAATGACAGATAAAATGCAAAGCTATTAGAGTATCGAGTCCAACATTTTGTCAGTTCAAAATGAAAAAGGTTTTGTCAAATGTCTTGGTGGAATTCAAATACCCACATGTTTCAGGAGTGAATTAAAAAGAAATTATTTGCATATAATCACTATACTACTTTACAGTGTACAACATGGTTTTTCCCAGCATGAATAGTTGCTTATTAATCAAGTCAGAGACATTTCTATACATTGTCGTCAACAGATAACTTCATTTTTGTGTCTGTTAAATGTTTTGTTAGTTTTTTCCCTGATCCTCTTCATCCCATCCCCAGTCCCCACCCCCTTCTACACTGTCTCTCATAAATACAGTTGACCTTCCTGCTGTTTCACCTTCCGGTGTTTCAGTTCCAGCTACAGAGCAGATATCCGGTGTATATTAAGCAGGGTCAGGAATGAACTTTTAAAAAAGACCGAGGTAGCACTTCTGCTAGAGCACTATGATCTCTGATATCTCACTTTACCATGAGAGGATGTTTAAAAGTGTAGAAAAGTTAATGCACCATGGAAGCAAGGATGTTTTGGAAGATTATACTTTTTCTTTGAGGCTAGGAAAAGAGGGGTGATTCTCCTCTAGTCATGGCTAGAAACCATAATCCGCTGAGGGAAATGGTTTCTTCTCACCATGCAGGAAAGCTATAGGTCAGGAATAAAGTGCATATGACCAGGCTTTAGAGAAACCCAGAGACCTTAATTTGGATGTTATCAGGTCAAAAAAAAAAAAAAGTGAATTTTGTGTTGGAGAGAGCTCAGTAGAGAAAACCAGTTGATAAATGCAGTGTCCCGTGAATGCATTATTCATAGTAGGTTTCAGGAGTTGAGCACAGAAGCAAGAGAAACAAAGTCTACAGGAGAGGATGCAGAAAAGCAGGCAAGGTGAATAACTGAAAAGAGACAATTTGGGGGTACCAGCAGATGGCGTAATGGTTACGTCTCTGGACTCCCATGTATTCAACCTGGTTCGAGTCTCAGACCTAGTAGCTTAAACTCATGCAGGGCACGTGTGCGTGTGTGCCCAAGATTCTAAGAGGATAATGGAGGAGAAGGGATTGCAGCGTGGCCATCCCCCCCGGGGGGGGGGGGATGTGATTTCTTGCTTTCTGTCTCTCTGTCTCTCTCTGTCTTTCCAGTGAGTGCATACACTCTACAGCAAAAGTCTCTCTTAAAAAAAATAAAAGAAAAAAAAGAAAGAGACAGTGGGAGCTAAAGTATGAATGACATGCTTGTGGAATGACATATGGAGCCAACTAGGATGGAATGCTAAGTTGGCAGATGAGAGTTAGCAGATTCTTCCAGTTCCTAAAACTTCTAAAATAAATTCCCTCCAGCATCATATGCCAGTAAATCTTTGCCTACTTCTTTTTAAAATTGCTTAGTGCATTTGTTTAGAAGTTTACCTAGAGAGTCATTAAGGAATTCTTAAAAGAAATTACCTTTATTTAGATTTCTGGTGGAATTTTCTGGTTGTTATTTGGTGACAACGATACTACCTGATGGGTGGAGAACCCTAGGTATAGTGTTTCTAGTTCCCGAACTGATGTCCAATCCCAGAAGGCTGTTGAGGCAGAATCTGTCTAGTTTCACATTTTGGGGAGGTGGGGGGCAGAAATGGTCACTTGAGCACAGATAATCTGTGCTCAGAAAAGGAATCATTAGTGAGATATAGGAAATAAATTTAAATTAGGAAAATTTCATCCAGAAATATTTTTCCTGTTCTTGAATTAGCTTGGCGTCTGAACCTAAGACCAGAAATAGCAAGAGTTTATGCTTGTATGTGCACAAATGCATGCACACTCATACATACACAATATTTTCACATTTAAAATAGAATATAATCCTAGAGATGAGATTGAAACTATTTTACTGGTTGATAGAAAATATAAATATTTAAAAATGTTTTCCAAAGCTACTTTAAAATATTATTGTTTAAATTACATGCTATATTTATTTTCATTACCAACATAAAGCTCTAATGTTCATTAGAAAAAGAGTTGGTACTCTCTTAGTGACAGTATGCTGAAACAATTATTTCTTGATAATGATATTTTACAGTTAATAATGTCCTCCTCATTTTCTGAGAGACAGTTTATTAAGATGTCATAGATTTTCTATAAATTGAATGAACTTGTCTTACTAATGTGATATAGTGTCAGCAAATAAATTAGTGTGCTCTAAGATTTATTTTATGTTAATACCAGTTCAGAATTATACTACACCTTTTGGGAACATGAAATTCCTAATAAATACTTAATTTGTGGTAAGGCATAACACAGAAGTCATTTGCAATGCTTAATTGCCCATCTTTTCTTAAGCTAATGTTGCACTTGCTTATGATAGATGCGGTCAAATTAAATAGCAGATACAAGAATATAGCATTAAAATACTCTTTCTGTAAAATACATTATGGTATGTTTATTATTTTTCATTTTATAGGCCTAGGTAAGATTAAAAAAATATTTCACGAATGAAAGAACGATCCAGTTAGATAGCTTCTTTTACCTATTCTAAGACCCAGTATTCTTGTATTCTTAAAGCAGGACATTTGTACTATAAAGTTTTCAGATTAGAATCAGGTTAACAATGAGCACTGGGATAACCTTTAAGGAGAAAAGAATCTACACATGCATAACATCCCTCTTGTAGGGTCTAGAATATCAAGTAGAGGAGAGGGAACTGAAGCCATTGAGTTTATTTTAGTGGCACACAGGAATTTTCAAACTCTTCAGGTAGCTGTGCTTTAGAGGATACTCCTGTTGCTGTATTTTTTTTTTAAGAATTATTTATTTAATTTTATTTATTATTGTTATTTTAAATTTTGCTATAGGATAGATGCACATCTCAGAGAGAGACAGAGAGAGAAAGAGGAAAAAGAGGAAGCAAGCTGCCAGGTCCAGGACTTGAACCACCATCAGGCATGTGGGAGTCCAGTGCCTTAACCACTATACCACCTGCTGGCTTCTGTATTGTTTATTTTAACCAGTAGTTGGAGAAGACTTCCAGTGCTTACTGTATACCAACTTTAGTCACACCTCAGCTTCTTTTTTTTGCATTTTAAAAAATATTTTTTATTTCAATTTCTTTTATACATTCAATCATGTTACTTAGCTTGCAAAGTGATTATTCCAATGTGTATACATTTCTCACCAGTCCAGGTGAGAATACTATACATGTTATCTTCAACAGATAATAACCCATTTCTTTGTCCCATAAATG